>NC_091953.1:57311936-57616054 GCF_031021105.1 Erythrolamprus reginae
ATTATTTTTGAAGTTGCAAAGTTCTAATTCAAAATTTGGTTAACACATGCAAATACCAATCTCTAGTCTAATCTAAACCTCAAAACTGTCCAAATTTGATGCACATACCTCACCCCACCCCAAAATAAAGTCATCTAAGGAAATCTCTTTCCACAGGCTTATACCATGAATGCTATGACACAAAAGAGAAAAAGAGTAGAACTGGGTGATTAAAAAAACAACAACACAATAGTAATCTTATTAATAAATTGTAATGTTTATAGTGACCATCTGAAATGGAAAACAAAATAAAGAAGAAGAAGACTCTCACCAAAGCTGGTTGTCCCTCTTCCCATCTCTCAAATCACAGTAGCAATTAAAGAAATTAACCCTAATACAATTACTCTTATTGAATTAGCTGCATCCTGTTACATCTCTGATTGATGACCAAATATTGCAATGTTTTCTAGTTTTTGAAAGGATCATTGCACGTATTTAATTCCCCAATATAATTGGCAGTAGGCTTCTGCCTAAAATACAATACAAAATTAGTTGTCTTTTTCCTCAGCTAACCTTTCTGAATTGCCCAGAACATGATTTAATGTGTTTTGCAAGCAAATAACTGCATAGTGCCAGTATTCTTGGAAACAGGCAGGCAGTGTACGTGCAAAACTTTCATTGGCATACAACATTACAGTTTTTTAAATATACATATATATCATCTATATAAGGTTTGATGATGTAAGTGTGAATTTCCCCCCCCCCAAACTAGTAATCAGGATCAGTAGGTACATGTATGTATGCAAATGTGCATATGTGCGCAGAGACATGTTGAATTTTTACTAAGCTATTAGTGACCTTGAGCAAACATTTTAATTTAATACATAAATAATTCCACGCAAGTCATTGTTGTCATCAAAACATTCATGTTACATAACCCTTTTATCCTGGTCTATGACCATAATAAACGTTTGATTTATGGTGATTATTACTGCTGCCCACATATTTACTTGGATAAACCCAAAAACTGAAATAAAAATTAAATCTTAAAAACACGTGCATTGGAGTGTTGTTTATTTCAACCACAATTATTTTTTTTAAGGAAGGAAACAGTTGGTCCATGTAATTCATATGAAAAACCAATCAGCATTTATACACAAGCACACATCTATATATCAATCTCTATATTACCTATATCTATCTATCATCTATCACCTGTTATCTGTCATCTATCATCTATCTACCTATCTCAAGCAGCTGCGTTTCTGGATAATTTATTTATTTATTATTTATTTATTTATTGGATTTGTATGCCGCCCCTCTCCGGAGACTCGGGGCGGCTAACAGCGACAATAAAACACTGTACAATAGTAATTTGGTATTAGAAATGATTAAAAATCTATTAATATAAAAACCAAACATACATACATACATACATACATACCATGCATAGAATTGTAAAGGCTCTTCCCCTGGGTCCCGCCAGGTGACATTGCTTAGTTGACGGGACCCGGAGAAGATCCACTCTGTGGGACCTAACTGGTCGCTGGGATTCATCCAGCAGAAGGCGGTCCCTGAGGTAATCTGGTCCAGTGCCATGAAGGGCTTTATAGGTCATAACCAACACTTTGAATTGTGACCGGAAACTGATCGGCAACCAATGCAGACTGCGGAGTGTTGGTGTAACAAGGGCATATTTGGGAAAGCCCATGATTGCTCTCGCAGCTGCATTCTGCACAATCTGAAGTTTCCGAACATTTTTAAAAGGTAGCCCCATGTAGAGAGCGTTACAGTAGTCAAGCCTCGAGGTGATGAGGGCATGAGTGACCGTGAGCAGTGACTCCCGGTCCAAGTAGGGTCGCAGAGGGGCGGCATACAAATCCAAATAATAAATAAATAAATAAAATAAATAAACTGGTGCACAAGGCGAACCTGGGCGAACGTCCCCCTCGCCACAGCTGAAAGATGTTTCTCTAATGTGAGCTGTGGATCGAGGAGGACGCCCAAGTTGCGAACCTTCTCTGAGGGTTCCAGTGATTCTCCTCCCAGGGTAATGGACAGACAGATGGAGTTGTCCTTGGGAGGTAAGATCCACAGCCACTCCATCTTGTCTGGGTTGAGTTTGAGCTTGTTGACATTCATCCAGGCCCTAACATCCTCCAGGCACCGGCACATCACTTCCACTGCTTCGTTGGCTGAACATGGGGTGGAGATGTATAACTGGGTATCATCGGCGTATTGATGATACCTCACCCCATGCCCTTGGATGATCTCATAATAAAACTCAAGAAATAACTATTTACTTTCCATTGTCTCCAGCAGTCTTTAAAGAGAGATTTATACTAATTTTGTGAAGGAGATAAAAGAAAACCTGAAGAAGATTTAACGTTTTTTCCATTTATACTGTCTTTTTCAGCTTAGTCCAAGTTATTCTATTGGTGGAATTAGAGAACAGTCATTGCAGAATGCTAAGATGTCTGACTGCCTTTGCAATGTTTATTGCTTTTATATCGTTTTCCAAAATGATATAAAAAGGTAACAAAGAGCAACAGCATTTTATTGGTGAATTCTCCTAGCCAATCCTTAAGAACAACCTGTTGATACAACCTAGATCACGTGCCAGCCAGGGTGAGATCATGTAGGTATGTGAGGTCTTCTTGAGGTAGTCAGTCTGCTGCACATAACCTCTACACGATCTCTATCTCTATAATCCATATGAAATAAATTAATTGGGATTTAACCAAGAAAACACTTTTTTGATGCCACCCCCCCCCCCCCCCTTTTCAACACAGGCAATAAATCTCGCACAGTACCTAGAAAAAAAGGGAGGGAACATGAAACTAATGGGCAAAAACTGTCTAAAATCACTATTTGCATTATTTCAGCTTGAAAAAAAATAGGAATGAATTAACATAATCTGGACTCAATTGTGGTCGTAAATTGAGGATTACCTTAGTAGGAGTTATCATCTGAGCACTCCATTTGTGAGAGCTAGAAGGAAGGCTCGAATGCTGGAAAAGGTAGAAGGAAAGACAAGAGGACAGCCAGTAGCAAGATGGATGGACTCAATTAAACTCAATGTGAGTGCATTGTTGGAAGACCTAAAATGTCAGGTTAGGAACAGATCATTGTGGAGAAACTATGTAATAACTTTATGACACATTGCTTATTATTTTTTAAATCTGGATTTGGCAACCTTTTTGTGTCAGGTCTATATACTTGCAAACTACATTGTAAGTGATAATACAAATGCCTATGACCAATAGCAAAATATTACTTGGTGCAAATAATAATTACTTCCAAAATTTCCTTGACAACCCCTGTCTTCATCTTATTTATGTCTACGTTTCTGAGCAGATTGGGACATTTTCTAACAAAACACTGTTTTTGTTTCCTATGAATTCATGTCACTTATGTGAAATTATTGGATAACTTGATTGTAGGATCCCTGTTAAAAATTTAGATATAGTAATGAACATAAGTATTTATTTATTTATGTATGTATGTATGTATGTATGTATGTATGTATGTATGTATGTATTTATTTATTTGATTTGTATGCCGCCCCTCTCCGCAGACTCGGGGCGGCTAACAACAGTATATAACAATAATCCAATACTAAAAACAGTTAAAAACCCATTATAAAAAAACCAATCATACATACAGACATACCATGCATAAAATTTTAAAGGCCTGGGGGAAAGTGTATCTCAGTCCCCCCATGCCTGGCGGCAGAGGTGGGTTTTAAGCAGCTTACAAAAGGCAAGGAGGGTGGGGGCAATTCTAATCTCTGGGGGGAGTTGGTTCCAGAGGGCCAGGGCCGCCACAGAGAAGGCTGGGTCCCACCAAGCAACATTGTTTGGTTGACGGGACCCAGAAAAGACCCACTCTGTGGGACCTAACTGGTCGCTGGGATTCGTGCAGCAGAAGGCGTATGTCTGTTCAGATTGCTATCTTTACGTCAGGTTCTCAATTTAAAGAAAACAAGCAAAGGGAGAACCCTTTCAGGCTGGTAGGAAGTAGAATCTTAAATTATACAACTTTAAATAAAGAACATCTGCATAAAATATATAATGTCTAAAAAATATGTTTTTAGTTTGATCATTAATTAAGCATTGCAACAGTTTAATAAAGTTTTAAATTATCAGGAATATTACAGTTCAAGTTGCAGAAAGTACTTGCAGTTGCAAACACGGAAGATGAGCTGAATGATAACATGGCAAAATAAATCTCACTATTGGCAGCCATAGGAGAACACTAAATTCCTATTACCAATTATTTATTATTGAACATTATGCTAAAACTTCAGCTAAATCATTCCTAATCCCATATATTTTATAAAATGCTTGCTAGTACAGTTGACTCAGAGAAACAGATCATTGAACATTCAGAAAAGATGCTTTTAAAGTAATCATCAAATTACAATATGAATCATCATTTGCATCATATATTGTTAAAAAGTATTCTGGTTATGATTTATGGCAGTGTTTACAGCATTCAAAAAGCCTGACTGCGTATTCACTTGGAGCAATGAGCCTTGGGGAATAAACAAGCATATTAGCACTCAAGGGTTTAATATTAAAAGCAACTGCAATCCATATATTTTTTCAACATTATAAACATGTGGACAGACACCTGTTCATTAGAAACTAGAGACCATATTTTATTTGTTAACTGTTTATTTATGACGTTTGTCAAAAGGAAGACAGGTAATTCACAGAGCTTTAGAGATAACATGCAACCTTTCTGTACAACCTCCATAACTGACACACCAACAACAGCCAAACCTTCTACAACAGCCCCTATTGATCACAGAAAAGGAAGTGCAAGATCTATTTCACAGACAGAAGCCTGGAAAAGCACCAGGCCCAGACAAGATAACTCCTTCTTGCTTAAAAGTCTGTGCTGACCAATTGGCCCCCATCTTCACCAAATCTTCAACAAATCACTAGAGTTGTGCTATGTTCCTTTCTGCTTCAAATGCTCTACTATCACCCCAGTGCCGAAGAAGCCCTCCATCAAGGAACTGAATGACTACAGACCAGTTGCTCTAACATCTGTAGTTATAAAAACCTTTGAAAGGCTAGTGATGTTCCACTTGAAAACCGTCATGGATTCACTGTTAGACCTCCTACAATTTGCATACTGAGCAAAAAAACAGATGATGCTGTTAATATGGCTCTACACGATATCCTACAACATCTTGAATCTCTAATGACCTACGCTAGGGTCCTCTTTGTAGATTTCAGTTCAGCATTCAACATCATCACACCGGACATTCTCTTAACCAAACTAAATCAGCTAGCGGTACCTGAACACACTTGTAAGTGGATCACAAGCTTCCTAACAGACAGGAAGCAGCAGGTGAAGCTCGGGAAAAAATCACATCAGATACATGCACAATTAGCATAGGTGCCCCCCAAGGCTGTGTGCTCTCACCACTTCTCTTCTCTCTATATACCAAAGACTGCATCTCAAACGATCCATCTGTTAAACTACTGAAGTTTGCAGATGATACAACAGTGATCAGACTCATTCGAGACAATGATGAATCCGCATACAGTCGGGAGGTTGAACAACTAACCTTGTGGTGTGACCGGAACAATCTAGAACTGAACACACTCAAACCGTAGAAATGGTGGTAGACTTTAGGAGAAACCATTCCATCCTTCCACCTCTCACAATACTACACAACACAGTATCAACAGTAGAGACCTTCAAATTTCTAGGTTCTATCATATCTCAAGACTTTAAATGGTCACCTAACATCAAAAACATAATCAAAAAAGCACAACAAAGAATGTTCTTTCTGAGCCAACTCAGGAAGCACAAACTGCCCAAGGAGCAGCTGATACAGTTCTACAGAGGAATCATTGAGTCTGTAGAATCTGCACCTCTGTAACTATCTGGTTGGGTTCTGCAACCCAACAAGACTGACACAGACTCCAGAAGATAATCAGAACTGCAGAAAAAATAATTGCTGCCAACCTGCCTTCCATTGAGGACCTGTATTCTGCAAGAGTAAAAAAGAGGGCGGTGAAAATATATACTGACCCTTCACATCCTGGACACAAACTGTTTCAACTCCTATCCTCAAAATGTCACTACAGAGCACTGTACATCAAGACAATTAGACACAAGAACATTTTTCTCCGAACGTCTTCACTCTACTAAACAAATAATTCCCTCAACACTGTCAACCCTTTTACTAAGTCTGAACTTCTATTTCTACTAGTTTTTTTCCTCATCATTCCTATCATCTTTTTCCTCCCACTTAGGACTGTATGACTGTAACTTGTTACTTGTATCCTAAGATTTTTATTAATATTGGTTGTTTCTTCATTGCTTATTTGACCCCATGACAATAATTAAGTGTTGTACTACATGTTTCTTGACAAATCTATATTTTCTTTTATGTACACTGAGAGCATATGCACCAAGACAAATTCCTTGTGTGTCCAATCACACTTGGCCAATAAAGAATTCTATTCTATTCTATTCAATAAGATTGATATAAATAACACAGTAATCAAATAAGTTTCTGTTTAAATTAATACTAAAAATAATAATGTACAATTGATTGAATCTATCATTGTGGGTTATAATGAAACCCTAAATCAGAGGTCTTCAAACTTGGTAACTTTAAGACTTGTGGATTTCAACTTTTAGAATTCTCCAGTCAGCTTAGCTTGGGTGGGTGGAGAATTCAGGGAGTTGAAGTCCACAAGTCTTAAAGTTGCCAAGTTTGGAGATCCCTGTCATAAATGTGTCAAGAACTTTTTTTTTAAAAAAAATCTGCTTCTGGAAACCCTTGAGAATGAGAACCATTCCTGCTGCAGGCAGCAATTATTCCAAAAGACAGGAGTGATCACACTTGCCTTACTTCTTGGTAACTAGAAGCTTCATAAAATACTGCCAGATAGGAAAGGTAGAAACCAAATAGGACAGATAATCCCCAAGATATCAGGGCTATTAAAAATATTACTTTTGAATAATCATCTACCAGAATATGGCTTAAATAAAGATCACAGAGAAAAAATACATACTCATTATGTCAAGTCAATGCTATTTAACTCAGTGAAAACTGATTGCTGACAACAGCAGTTCAGCACTGTAATATGAAGTATATTTATGAAGTATAAATATGATGTACAGTGTTCCCTCGATTTTCGCGGGTTCAAACTTCACGAAAAGTCTATACCACGGTTTTTCAAAAATATTAATTTAAAAATACTTCGCGGGTTTTTTCCCTATACCACAGTTTTTCCCACCCAATGACGTCATATGTCATCGCCAAACTTTCATCTGCTTTTAATAAAAAATTTTTTAATAAACTTTAATAAATAAACATGGTGAGTAATAATCTAAGTGGTTGCTAAGGGAATGGAAAATTGCAATTTAGGGGTTTAAAGTGTTAAGGGAAGGTTTGTGATACTGTTCATAGCCAAAAATAGTGTATTTACTTCCGCATCTCTACTTCACGGAAATTCGACTTTCGCGGGTGGTCTCGGAACGCATCCTCCGCGAAAAGCGAGGGAACACTATATAGTCCATCTTAATTCTGTATGGTTGCGAACAGTATGTTTTTATACTTCTATATTTTTACTGAAGTTATGTAACTTTCCAGTCTACATTAAAAGATATTCATCAGAATTGGCAACATTATGATTGCTACTCTGCTTGTCCCATTAATATGGAACTTCCTATTAACCATGTGTTGTGAAAAAGTATTGCAAAAATTGTGATAATTCAGTTCAAAATGTTAATGCATTTTAAGCTTAAAAAACAGGCTTAAAAACAAAAAAACCACTGTGATCCTGTTTTCTGAAATTAACAGCAAGACTGTAGCACTCTATACAAATTTCAATCAGTGAACACCTCTTGGTTTCCAGGTTTTGATGTACCTATGTACAATTTGTAATAAAGATATTTTAGAGCATGCTCAAAATTCCTTGCCTGCTATATAAACATCATAAAAACATCTATAACTCAAAAGAGTAAGCACTAATTTTCAGCTCCATATAATTGCTTGCTAATAGCTTTTTTTTTGCTTCTTTTCTCAAGATGTCTGAGTGTGATATGATCTCAGAGACAAAATATAGTAGCTGATGAGCCGTTTGTCTTAGCTAGAAAATTAATCTTTTAAATATCAATTCTGTTCATCAATCTGTCTTGGGGGGTCGGGTGGTGGCTTGTTTTATTTCATAACACATTCTGATGGTAGGCTACAGTGATAGGAATGTCTTTACGGTTAGATATACATAATTGGTATTTTTGTTATTGGTACTGCCATTCTGTTTGCTCTTTCAGTTTGTTTATTGATTGATTGATTGATTGATTGATTGATTGATTGATTTTGTCTATTACACAACGAAGATTATATTGGGTATACACATAGTAAAATACATAATGAAGGTTATAGAGGATATACTCATATAAAAATATATCTAAGAGAGAATAGAAGAGAAGAAATAGGAAAAAAACATATCAATGAAAGAATAGAAGAATAGATATAGGAATAGAAGAAAGGTATAGGAGATATAGGAGAGCAATAGTACAGAGGACGGAAGGCACTCTAGTGCACTTATGCACGCCCCTTACTAACTTATGCACGCCCCAGGAATCTGGAAAGGTCAACTGTAGACAATCTAAGGGTAAAGTGTTGGGGGTTTTGGGATGATACTATGGAGTCCGGTAATGAGTTCCACACCTTGACAACTCGATTACTGAAGTCGTATGTTTTACAGTCAAGTTTGGAGCGGTTAATATTAAGTTTAAATCTGTTGTGAGCTATTGTGTTGTGGTTGAAGCTGAAGTAGTTGCTGACAGGCAGGACGTTGCAGCATATAATTTTGTGGACAATACTTAGATCATGTTTAAGGCGTCTTAGTTCTAAGCTTTCTAGACCCAGGATTGAAAGTCTAGTCTCGTAGGGTATTCTGTTTCAAGTGGAGGAGTGAAGGGCTTGAATTTTATCTTGAATTTTTGAATTATCTTGAATATTTTTTAAAAAATAGACAAAAATGTGAAGAACCCTTTGCTTTTCTTCTACAACTAAATTCTTATAGCTTTAGAGATGCAAACACCACTATTACACAGCAGTAGCATTATAGGTGAAAGGATGGCAAGGAATGTTCAAGTGAGAGAGAAGAAAGGAGCAGTGGTAAGGAGAAATGAGGTAGGAATCAAGATGATGCTTTGGAAAGATTCAATCTGGCATGTAATTAAACTTATGGTTGTTTCTAATTAAGAAAAATTATGTTTCTCAGCCCCAAATTCTGAAGTGCATGAAATATTTGCTAAATAATGCCATTGCCATTTTATTTTTCCAATCATGGCATACTACTGCATTATTATTACTTTATTGTTTTTAAAAATTGTGCTCCCAGATAGGATTCTTTCTTGCAAATATTTTACAGCCCAGTCAAATACTGTTTCAGTCAATTACCAGAAAATTAAATAAACAAATATCCTGATTCTTAGTTAGTGATTTTTGTTAAAGTTTGAAAAAAGCTATGACTGAGCTTTGGTTTATTCTAGAATAAGAATAAACAGCTCAATTTGCAGAAAATGATGAAATGTTAATATCAGGGTTCAAGGAAGAAAAATAATTGTGGTCAGATGAACCATTATTACCAGATTTGTACATCATAAGCTAATTAGAAATACGAATTGCCAATTGAATGTATGACAACTTAATCAGTCCTGTAAAGAAACAGAAGGCTCAGTCAACTCACTGACAAAAATACTGTGGACTAAATGTTAGTGTGAACAGAATGCTAAGGTTCTGTATATTGGAGTAAGCAAAGGCCAATTGGTGAAAATGCTGTTGAGTTACCAAAAAAAATATATCTAAAGGATATCTCTTAAAATTCAAATATAAGTGCAAAAATGTAACAAAAAAAATGAGCACCCCTATATCTAATACCATAGGGGACAAGGGAAGTAGGAGATTAAACTAGAATTAACATAATCCTGCTTTCTATCTAGCCTGAGAATTTAATCACTAGAACAAATATGGTTTTATTGGATCAGGAATAGTGGTATCTCTAATTCCTGCTCTCAAATATGATTGTGAAATCATACTGCAGAAAGCAAAGTTCGATTGAATCTTTCTTTTCGGTTAATACCTTATCATTATGTTGCATTATTTTGTGCATGTACAATGCATAGATATTTGTGACAGCATTAGAGGTCATTTAGATTAAAATGCCAGCCAAAATATATGGGTAGTAAGCCATGATTTTAAAGATTAAATAATCCTAGATCATAACTCAGACATATTTTACTTTCTAATCCAGTCAGTCCTGATGCAAATATATTGGGAAAGCATTCAACGTTAAAATGTTATTTGCCTTTTATGGTAACAAATAATGTCAAAATTAGAATGTAAAGTACATTTATATTCTTGCAAAGGATTTAAGGTTTAGGGAATGTGGCTTTGGCTGTTTCCTAGACAAACTGGAACCAGTCCGAAAAACTGATAAGATGCTTGGAATCAATGGCTGTGTGAAAATTGGGTCTGTTTAGAACAGTGGTTCTCAACCTGAGGGTCGGGACCCATTTGGGAGTCAAATCACCGTTTCACAGGGGTTGCCTAAGACTATGGGAAAAGACAAATTTCCCATGGTATTAGGAACTAAAACTTCTATTCTAGTGCCTTGGTACATATTTTTACAATCTCACCAATCAGGCGTTTACAGTGGGGGTGCCTTCTGACCTTCCTGCCAATCAGCTTAAAGCTCTATTGGGAGAATTGGCACTAGACTTATGGTTGGGGCCACCATAACATGAGGAACTGTATTAAGGGATCGTGATATTAGAAAGATTGAAAACCACTGGTTTAGAATGTCAGCCAACTGAACCCTGTAATTTGAATGATAAAATCCTATTCTACATTATATTAAGAAAAAGGAAAATAAAATGAGGGTATTTTTTTTCCATTTTTCAAAAATTCCCCTCCTTGCTTCATAATTCTAAAATGTTCATACTCCAACCTTATAATTACATAGCATGCAGCAATGAAAGGCCAAAAATGTTTTGCTCTCTATATAAAAACATATATTGAAGATGTTTGAAGATGTTTTGCTTCTCATCCAAAAAGCTTCTTCAGTTCTGACTGGATGCTGTAGAGCATGAACATTTTATCTTCAAAGTTCCCTCTCCTTTTTGGTAGTTTGGGAATACAGTAGTCCCTCGCTATACCGCGCTTCACCTACTGCGGCTTCACTTCATCGCGAGTTTTCAAGAAATATTGATGAGAAAAATCATTCGTGATCTTCGCTGGTTCACGGGTTTCTGAGGAAGTCGATTGGCAGATTTAAACAGCCCGCCGAACTCGATCGGCAGGTTTTTTTAAAAAAATATATCTAAAATTGTAAATACTGTATTTAAATACTGTATCTAAAATAAATACTGTGTGGGAAGGGTTTATAAACACTTAAAACAATGAAAACTTACCAAACAATTACAATATAAATAAATAAATACTATCAGTCGATAAATTCCCCATCACGGATTTCACCTATCGCGGCCGGGTCTGGAACGTAGCACCAGCGATAGGTGAGGGACTACTGTATGGCTTTTTCAATAACTATTGTCCATCATCAAAGAAACCTAATCCTAAACTTGTTTAAATGAAATACTTATTTATTTGCTTTATTTATAGCTACATAGATGTTTTTATCATTGGTAACATACCTCTTTCTGCCTTTTATAGCTCTGAGGTCATCATACAACGCTATTTCTGCTCTTACAAGAAATGATGGTGCTGAACTTTTCCAATTCCTTGTCAATCAGAATGCTGCAAGTTGTTTTTCAGGAATCTGAACTAAGCTATGGTCCTAGTGGAGAAGTGAGTCTTCACATGGAATGGCCCAAGTCCAACCTCAAGAAGGAAGTGAGTCTCCTGTTTCTCCCAGGTTGCAGGGAGGTCTAATATTTATATAATTTCTGGAATACTTCCAAGATCTCAGCCAGTGTTATTAATCTATAATGGCTGTACATTTTTCAAGACAGCAAGCACACCCTGAGGAACCTATGTAGCTCACATTTTAGAGACCTGGCTCAGCATGCACATTTCCCACAGATTACATCAAGCTCTTAAAATTTATAAATAACTGCACCTTGCCTAGCCTGGGCTGCTGCTTTTCTTTCTTCACGACCACCATCTGAGCTTATTAATTACATGTGGCTTAGGAACAACATTGCCAAGTAGGATGAAAATAATATGCTTCACTTCTGTCTACATAGCTTTTTCTTGACATAAGATGAGAATGGGGACATAGTCTTTGGCTATGAACTAGGAAGGACCAAATTATAATCATAAGTGATGCAAGCAATAAGGAGGTCTCTCAATAAATGAATTAAAAACCTGTCTTCTGTTTCAATTTACCATTCCTTACACATTTTCTGGACGGGGGAAAATGCAGTGGGGTAGCGAAAATGGAGCTACCCATGCCCACAGTGTGGTTGTAAAAAGTTTGGTAGCCCTTCACTGCCTCTTTCTATTTCATAACTTACCAGAAAACTACAGGGACATACAGACCTTAGTAAAGATCTAAATTGTGCTTTTGAATTAAGGCCACATCTGTTTCTTAAAATACAACCTTCAGTTCTTTGTATCAAGAAACAACAGGTGAGGTATTCAACCTTGGATTCCTAATCTGTTAACATTTGCACACAAGGCTGCTATTAAATTTAGGGGACCAAACCTAAGCAGAAAATTTAATAACCCTTGAATCATTAGGATCATAATGAATTATGGCTGTGCTGGGTTATAAACCTGGTCTAGCTCTAAAGTATGATTAATAGATAATTATTTCTAAGTCCCTGCTATGCTACATAACTTAGATGGATAGACTTTGGAGGATATTATTGGTAATAATAGTTTAAGATGTTTAAGATTTAGAAACATGACTTGGAATGGACTTATAAAGTGGTGCACAAGGCGGCAAGATGCGCGTATCATGCCGCCTTGATTGCATCAGCGGAATCTCACCCGGCCGCTCTGTTTAGGGTGACCCGCTCCCTTCTTAACCAGGGGGGAGTTGGGGGGCCCTTGCAGAGTAGTGCCAAGGACTTTAACACATTTTTCGCTGATAAAGTCGCTCGGATCCGGGCGGACCTCGACTCCGATTGGATAACAGAGTCGACTGACAATGAGTCAGTTGAGGTGACTGGGGCTTGTACTTGTCCACCTGTCTGGGAAGAGTTTGATCTGGTGACACCTTATACAGTGGACAAGGCCATTGGAGCTGTGAGTTCCACCACCTGTTTATTGGATCCGTGTCCCTCCTGGCTGGTCTCGGCCAGCAGGGAGGTGACACGGAGCTGGGTCCAGGAGATTGTCAATGCTTCTTCCTCAAGAAGCCTTCCCTGGACCCAGCCGTACTTAATAACTATTGTCCAGTCTCCAACCTTCCCTTTATGAGGAAGGTTGTTGAGAAGGTGGTGGAGCTCCAGCTTCAGCAGTCCTTGGAATAAGCCGATTATCTAGGCCCTCAACAGTCAGGTTTCAGGCCCGGTTACAGCACGGAAACTGCTTTGGTCGCGTTGATGGATGATCTCTGGTGGGCCCGGGACAGGGGTTTATCCTCTGTCCTGGTGCTTCTTGACCTCTCAGCGGCTTTCAATACCATCGACCATGGTATCTTTCTGCGCTGGCTGGAGGGGTTGGGAGTGGGAGGCACTGTTCTTCAGTGGTTCTCCTACTACCTCTCCGGTCAGTCGCAGTCGGTGTTAGTGGGGGGTCAGAGGTTGACCTCAAGGTCTCTCCCTCGTGGGGTGCCTCAGGGGTCGGTCCTCTCCCCCCTGCTATTTAATATCTACATGAAACTGCTGGGTGAGATCATCCAAGGGCATGGGGTGAGGTATCATCAGTACGCCGATGATACCCAGTTGTACATCTCCACCCCATGTCCAGTCAACGAAGCAGTGGAAGTGATGTGCCGGTGTCTGGAGGCTGTTGGGGTCTGGATGGGTGTCAACAGACTCAAACTCAACCCTGATAAGAGAGAGTGGCTGTGGGTTTTGCCTCCCAAGGACAATTCTATCTATCCGTCCATCACCCTGGGGGGGAATTATTGACCCCCTCAGAGAGGGTCTGCAATTTGGGCGTCCTCCTCGATCCACAGCTCACATTAGAGAAACATCTTTCAGCTGTGGCGAGGGGGGCGTTTACCCAGGTTCACCTGGTGCACCAGTTGCGGCCCTACTTGGACCGGGAGTCACTGCTCACAGTCACTCATGCCCTCATCACCTTGAGGTTCGACTACTGTAATGCTCTCTACATGGGGCTACCTTTGAAGAGTGTTCGGAAACTCCAGATCGTGCAGAATGCAGCTGCGACAGCAATCATGGGCTTCCCTAGGTATGCCGATTTACACCAACACTCCGCAGTCTGCACTGGTTGCCGATCAGTTTCCAGTCACAATTCAAAGTGTTGGTTATGACCTATAAAGCCCTTCATGGCACCAGACCAGAATATCTACGAGACAGTCTTCTTCCGCATGAATCCCAGCGGCCAGTTAGGTCCCACAGAGTTGCCCTTCTCTGGGTCCCGTCGACTAAACAATGTCGGCTGGCGGGACCCAGGGGAAGAGCCTTCTCTGTGGCAGCCCCGGCCCTCTGGAATCAACTCCTCCGAGGGATTAGGACTGCCCCCACCCTCCTCACCCCCGTAAAATTCTGAAGACCCACTTTTGTTGCCAGGCATGGGGATAATTACCATCTTTCCCCCCTTTTTTATTATGTTTTTGGCCTTACTGTATGATAGATTAGGTTGAATGTGTATGACTGCACAGTTAGGGGTTTTATTATGTTATTAATGCCTTCTTAAATTGATTTAATTTTTATTATTAGATTTGTAATGTATTACTGTTATGCTGTGAGCCACCCCGAGTCTTCGGAGATGGGCAGCATACAAATCTAATAAACTATAAACTATAACTAAACTATAACATCTCTTTAGAACAAAGAATCAGCATGACGGTTCATTGCTGTAAAAGGAAAGATGAATTGCAGCAGCCTCATACAATTATTATTATTATTATTATTATTATTATTATTATTATTATTATTATTATTATTTAGATTTGTATGCCGCCCCTCTTCAGAGACTCGGAGCGGCACACAGTACAAATGTAATGATTAAAAAACAGTTAAAACCCTTAATATAAAAACAGTCATACATCCCAGACAAACCATACATAAAACGAAACGGCCCGGGGGAATCAATTTCCCCATGCCTGACAGCAGAGGTGGGTTTTAAGGAATTTGCGAAAGGCAAGGAGGGAGGAGCAGTCCTGATCTCCGGGGAGAGTTGATTCCAGAGGGTCGGGGCCACCACAGAGAAGGCTCTTCCCCTGGGTCCTGCCAGACAACATTATTTCGTTGACGGGACCCAGAGAAGGCCGACTCTGTGGGACCTAATCGGTCGCTGGGATTCGTGGGACAGAAGGCGGTCCCGGAGGTATTCTGGTCCTATTATTATTATTGTTGTTGTTGTTGTTGTTGTTATTATTATTATTATTATTATTATTATCGGTCGCTGGGATTCGTGGGACAGAAGGCGGTCCCGGAGGTATTCTGGTCCTATTATTATTATTATTATTATTATTATTGTTGTTGTTATTATTATTATTATTATTATTATTATTATTATTATTATTTATTAGATTTGTATGCCGCCCCTCTCCGGAGACTCGGAGCGATGCCATGAAGGGCTTTATAGGTCATAACCAACACTTTGAATTGTGACCGGAAACTGATCGGCAACCAATGCAGACTACGAAGTGTTGGTGTGACATGGGCATATCTGGGAAAGCCCATGTCTTTGCTGTACATTTCTGGGAAAGCCCATATATTTGCTGTACATTGCTGAAGGCCAACCCCAAACATTTTAATTTAAAAGGGAAGCTTTTACATTCATATGAGCAAATGAACATATGATTTATTGATTTATTGCACCTTACATTCTCTGTTCCTAGCAGGCTAGACTGGAACAAATTAACATTCTCATATAAGAATACAAACATTTCTGATAAGTTTTAATGATAGAAGATATTATGAAATAATTTTAGTGATGACTATTATATGTGAATACTCTGTACAGTGGTACCTCTACTTAAGAACTTAATTTGTTCCGTGACCAGGTTCTTAAGTAGAAAAGTTTGTAAGTAGAAATAATTTTTCCCATTTTGCCTTTCCACACCAAGACGCTCTGGGAGGCAACCTCACACCGGGTGTAGAGTCCGGGAGTCACCACAGCAAAGTGGTTTATTCCTTCTCCAAGTACCCAGAGAAAATAAAACACTCTGTTCGCTCTGGATTGCCCATAGCAAAGGGAGCATTTCTTTTCTCTGGGCGCTGGCAGAGGCTTATTTCCTCTCCAAGTGCCCAGAAAAAGGAAAATTGCTTCATTCGCTCTGGACTGCCAAAGCCTCCTTAAGTGCCACCGAAAGGCTCCTCTGGCAGCCCAGAAAAGCCCCAAATGGACAGGATTAAAGGGGGAAAGACAGGAAACTGGCCGGGCCTTTGTACCTCTCTCAAATTTCCTAGGAAATCTTTCCGGCTCGGGTTCTTAAGTAGAAAATGTTTCTTGAGAAGAGGCAAAAAAATCTTGAACACCCGGTTCTTATCTAGAAAAGTTCTTAAGTAGAGACCTTCTTGGGTAGAAGTACCACTGTATAATTAAATCAATATTTGTGTGCCTCTTTCTCATCCAAGCAATGGAACAGTCTTGATAGCCATTTCTTTTAAACAAGTGTCTTTTGGCTTAGTAATAGACCAATTTTAACATTATCTGAAGAATGAGAGGTTACATTGGAGTGTTATAACAAATCCTAAATACAGATATGCTTATTTTTATATATGAGTTTACAGCTACACTAATTCCTCCATGGGAGTACATTGCAAATGACATTGTTTAGTCGACGGGATCTGGAGAAGGTCAACTCTGTGAGACCTAACTATTTATACCTTTTTATTGTATTTAAATTGTTTGCAGACAAAACATTTATCAAAGCTAAAGATATTAACATTAATAAAATGATTCACAAAATATCGCCGGCTCGACTTACCGGCCACGGCGCTTTTGCAGAAGGGCCGGGCAGACGCTGGACCCTTCTGTGGCGGTCGCCATTTTGTTTTCGGCCGAAATCTCGCGAGACGAGATTTCGGCCGGGAAAGCCAGGCCCACGTGGCTTGGAATGATGTGGGGACCGGGCGGGGCTTGCTGGCCCTATTTAAGGGCTGCAGGCCCTGGGCCAAGCCTTTTCGCCCGGACCCAGTCAAGAGAGCAGACACTCGGCTGAGCGCTGCTCCGGTCGCCATTTTGAGGCGGCCTCGTGCGCGGCCGCCATTTTGTGGCTTGCAGTTCAGCGGAAAGGCCTCGCGGAGCCCAGCGGAGCCGGAGGGCTCGTCTGGAGCTTCCCTACGCGCATAGGCGGCGCGGTGATCCCCCTCGGGCCCGAGGGGGACTGGTAACTTCGCTCCCGGCTGGGAGGGGGGCGCGGTTGGGCCCTGCCCAAGCTTGGGGGGGTGTGCTCAGCCTCTAGAGGGTCCCCGGTTGGGGAGGCGTTGTTTTGGGGCACGGCTTCAGGGCCTTTATTTGGCCTGTACGTGGGCTTCCCCCTTTTGAATTCGCAGCGGTTAAGTGGGGCATGGCTCCTAAGAAGAGGCCTGCCACGGCCCCTATGGCCCCGCCTGCTGCGCGACCCAGGAGGGCTCTTAGGCCTTCGGCCCGGGCTCGGGCCAGTGGGGAAAGGCCTACGGGGGTGGTTCCAGTGGAAGGGGCGGTGGGCCTTTTGCCTCCTGCCCCTCAACCTGATCCTTCTCCTGCTATGTCTTGGGCCAGGGTGTTGGAGAGGCTCGATGAGCTCGAGCAGTGGCGGAGTGGATCGGGCCCCGGAGGGTCCCTCGAGCAGGCTGCTGCGGCGTTGGGAAGAGATCCGGCTGCGGCCCAGGCTGGGCTGATGGCTCCTGATGGACGGATGGCCCAGGCGGGGCCGATGGCGGCTTTCCCGGGCCCCGCACCAATGGGGCCCCCTTGGATGTCAACCCCGTACGGGGCAGGTGAGGCTGCACCACACACTACACCTCCTTCCTTTCTCCCTTTACCCACGTCGGGTTTCCCCCCGTCGGGTGTTGGAAGCGGGGCTAGTTTTTTGGGGTCTTCGATGGGCACCTGCGGGCAGGTCTGGGCGCCGCCGGTTCCTTCTTCGGGGCCGCTGGCGGCCGGTCCTGCTCCCCCGCCCGGGCCTGGGATTACAAGCGTACCCGGGGTGCCTGGGGTGGGGGGTTGGGCCCCTCCAGCCCCCGCTGTTATGCCCCCGCTCCCGATGTTGCCCTATCCCCAAGGTTTGGGGGTTTTAGGTGTTGGGGCCAACACGGTGTGGGACCCGTTCGCTTGTATTAAAGCAGGGGCCATCCCGTGCGGGTTACCGTCCACCCCTCTCGGATGCCACCTTCACCCATCGGTGAAGGAGGCCATATGGAGGGGGGAATATGTGGATCTTTTTTCGCTTTTGAACCGAGAGGTGCCCAAGCAGGAGAAAGAGATTGTCCCTGGGGAAAAACCAAAGAAAACAAAAGTAACAAAATGCTTCAGCTCCTGGCTGTATGCTTTTCTTACTTATGCATCTGTAGTGATTCAAAGGCAGCCGGCTATGGCCTCTGCCATGCTTAAATATATAGATTTGATTGCCCGGGCCCACTTTGAGTATAAGGGCACCATATGGCGCCATTATGATAAAGGTTTTCGTATGAGGATGGGTGTGGAGCCCAACTTGCCTTGGGATATGGTGGTTCCGGACCTATGGTTCCGGGCCACGCATATGTCGGGTAAGGAAGGCTGTGAGCGTACTGATAGCGGGCACTTCATGGAGAAGGAGCCGGGGGTGGCTACGCCGACCAAGACGACTCCTGGTATAGCTGGCAAGGGGGCCTCGCCTGCTTGTCATGAGTTTGCTGCAAAAGGGGCGTGTTTTCGTCCCTTTTGCAAGTACAAGCATGCCTGCGGGAATTGTGGGGGGTCCCATGCAGCTGCAGTGTGTCCCCGCCCCAAGAAAGGGGCGGAGAAGAAGGGCGGGGGTCCGGGGAAGCCTCCCCCACCAGTTGGGGGAAAAGGGGCCCAGCCCAATTGATGTTTCGGTACTCGAGGGTTGGTTGGTCGACTACCACCCTCGCCCGAGAGCCGAGGCGCTCTTGAGGGGCTTTTCTGAGGGATTCAGGATCCCTTATGTGGGTGTTAGGAAGGCTTTCATGTCCGACAACCTTAGGTCGGTTGTCGGACATGAGGATATTGTTAGGGCTAAGATTCAAGGGGAGGTGGCTGAGGGCAGGGTCCTTGGGCCGTTCCCGGGGCCACCCTTTTCGAATCTTAGAGTGTCCCCCTTGGGGGTGGTCCCCAAAAAGGCGAGTGGTGAATTTCGGTTAATTCACCACCTGTCTTTTCCAAAAGGGGAGTCAGTGAATGACTACATTCCTGACGAACTTTGTTCGGTACGGTACGCATCGTTTGATGCAGCCGTCACCATGGTTAGGAAGTGTGGGGTAGGAGCCCTTATGGGTAAATGCGACATTAAGTTGGCATTCCGGCTCCTCCCCATACACCCAGGCGACTTCGAGCTTCTGGGCTTCCATTTTGAGGGTGGTTTTTATGTGGACAGGGCATTGCCGATGGGCTGCTCTGTTTCCTGCTCTCTCTTTGAGAGCTTTAGCACCTTCTTGGAGTGGGTGCTCAGGAGGTGTAGCGGCCTGGGTTCGGTTGTTCACTACCTTGATGATTTCTTGATGGCCGGGCCGGCACACTCGGAGCAATGCTTTGCTCTGATGCGGGACTTCGAAGCCCTTTGTGCTCAGTTGGGGGTGCCTTTAGCCTCTGAGAAGACCGAAGGCCCTGCCACCAAGATTACCTTCCTCGGTATTGAATTGGACTCAGAGGAGCAATCTTCTAGATTGCCCCTGGAAAAGTTGATTAAAATAAGGGGCAAGCTTGAGGCGGTTCTGGGCTGCAGGAAGGTTACTCTGTGGCAGCTCCAGGAATTGGCCGGGATCCTTAATTTTGCATGTCGGGTTGTGGTGCCAGGCAGGGCTTTTTCTCGTCGGTTGTATGATGCGATGAAGGGGCTGCGTTTGCCCCACCATCGTACCCGCTTATGTGCTGGGGTCAGGGCTGACCTCTGCGTGTGGCGGGAGTTTTTGGAACATTTTAACGGGTTGTCGTTCTGGCGGCACGAGCTTCTGTTGGAAGCTGAGTTGCAGCTCTGCTCCGATGCTGCAGGGACTTGTGGTTTTGGGGTAGTGCTAGGTGACCAGTGGTGCTGGTCGGCGTGGCCTCCGGAATGGAGTGCCTCTTCATTGGTTAAGGATTTGACCTTTTTAGAGCTTTTCCCCTTGATAGTGGCCTTAGAGCTCTGGGGAGAGCAGTTTAGGGACAAGACTGTGCGTTTTTGGTGTGACAACCTGGCGGTTGTCCATGTTGTGAACGCCCTGTCCTCTAAGAGTGACAGGGTAATGCGGCTTGTCCGCCATTTTGTGCACAGGTCCTTGTCTCTAAACGCATTGTTTTTGGCTAGGCATGTCCCTGGTTTAGACAACGGGGTGGCTGACGCCTTGTCACGTGGTCAGTTGTCCAGGTTTCGGACCCTGGCCCCATGGGCCCGAGAGTCGCCAGAGGCGTTTCCGGCCCACCTTTGGAGCCTGGGCGGGCTCCCGAGAGCTGGAGAGACGAGGCCTTCAGGTCGATCGCCTTTTCCGTAACACCTGGCACCCTGCGAGCTTACCAGCGTGCAGGTAAGGAGTTTGGGGAGTTCAGGCAGGGTAGGGGTTACCCCCATAGTTGGCCTGCCCCGGTTGAGCACCTAGCTGAATTTTGTGTTCTACTGAAGGGGCGTGGCCTTTCAGTTAGGACCATCAGGTCTAGGTTAGCCGGCCTCGCCTTTCTGTCCACGGCGGGGGGGTTTAGTGACTTTTCAGGTGACTTCCGCATCCGGAAGATGCTGGAAGGCTGGGTGAGGGAGCGACAGGGGATCCCTTCGGACACTCGTCAGGCCCTGACGGTTCAGCAGCTGTCTTTGTTTAATCAGGCATTAGGCAGCCTGTGTGCCTCTCCGTACGAGGCCCGTCTGTTTAGGGCAGCGACTTGTGTTATGTTTTTTGGGGCCCTTAGGGTCAGCGAGGCAATGGCCTCCTCGCAGTCTGACTCGTCGCTCCGTGCCTTCCAGCTCACTGATCTGACCTTTGGGCGGGGGGGTGTCTCCCTTTTGGTGAGACATTCCAAGACAGATCAGTTACACAGAGGGGTTAGAATCGAGCTTAGCACAGCCATCGATCAGTCTGGGGCCCGGTGGCTGCTTTTCAACAGTTTTGTGGTTTGCGGGGGTCAGGGCGAGGGTACCTTTTTAAACATCAGGACGGCACCCCCCTGACCCGGTATCAATTCTGGGCGTTAGTGTCGAAGGCAATGGCTCAGGTTGGCATTGATCCCGCCGGCTACGGAACGCATTCGTTCCGTATCGGCGGCGCCACTAGCGCGGCACTTTCTGGTTTCCCGGCCCATCGGATTAGGGAGATCGGCCGCTGGCGGTCAGCGGCATATTTGGGTTATGTTAGGCCCGCTGAGGAGTCAGGGCAGGGTTAGGCTAGGTAACCTCTCTGTGTGTGTCCTCTTCCTGGTTCCCATTCCACGCAGAAGCCGACGGCGCTGCTGTGTGGCCACAGCATGGTCTTTTGGGCCGGCCGCTCAGCAGCCAGAAGCGCCATCGGGACCCAGTTGTCCTTGGGACGGTGGGTCAATGTTGTTTGGATGGGCCGGAGAGGTATGCGGTGGAAGGGGCTCCTACCGACGTTGCTGGGCGCGCAGCATCTCAGGGCTGTACCCGGCGCTGCTGGGCGGGCGGCTACCCAGGGTCGCGCCCAGATGGGACTGGGTGGTCGGCAACCCATAGCCGCACCCAGATGGCTGGTCTTGCACCTCGGTGGCAATGACCTGTGCCTGCTCGGTGGTCTACTGTTGATCATCCAGGCGCGCGAAGACCTGCGGTGGCTTCGCACGGTGTGGCCCACCACGCAAGTGGTGTGGTCAGAGATCCTCCCAAGGATCGTGTGGAGGGACGCCATTTCCCTTAGGGCCATTCACCGGGTCAGGCGTAGAGTGAATAAGGCTCTGGGAAAAACGGTTAGGGAATTAGGTGGGGTTGTAGTGGCCCATCCCCTCATTACTGTAGATCGGCCGTGGCTTTACCGGGCCGACGGCGTTCACCTGTCAGAACAGGGGAATGCCATTTTTCTTACAGGACCTGCAGCGGTCTCTGCGTGAGCTGGCGCAGCTAGAGGGGGGAGTCGGGGGGCCAAGATAGAGATCTGACCCCCGCTCCGTGGCAGGTTAGGGGCGGAAATCTGGGTGGTGGTTCAGCAACTGCGCGTTCTCCCTTGGGCATCTTTGGGGATGATTGACAGGTTCTCTCCAAGCCCATGGTGGGCCCTGAGCACTTGGGGGGAACCTGTCTTTGGGTCCCGCTATTGAAGTCCCAGGGTAGGAGTGAGCCGGCGGGACCCCCCTCATGCGAGTGCATGGCAGGGTCTCAGGTGAGGGAGAGGTCCCTCACCTGGACTAGCATCGAGCTACGCCCTTAGTTGCCCAGGAATGTTGACCTTTTACGTCATTTCCGCCCCGGAAGTGTTTGTTTGACCCTGCAGGTCCACTGTTTTGGGTCATAGTTGAATATGTTGATTTATGCAAATTTATGCTAATTTAATTAATAAATTATGCAAATTTATTTTAATAAAAATGACCCAAGTTTAAATCCAGCTCTGGTGTCCGTGTCGTTACTCCGTCTCTTCTGCAATATCGCCGGCTCGACTTACCGGCCACGGCGCTTTTGCAGAAGGGCCGGGCAGACGCTGGACCCTTCTGTGGCGGTCGCCATTTTGTTTTCGGCCGAAATCTCGCGAGACGACATTTCGGCCGGGAAAGCCAGGCCCACGTGGCTTGGAATGACGTGGGGACCGGGCGGGGCTTGCTGGCCCTATTTAAGGGCTGCAGGCCCTGGGCCAAGCCTTTTCGCCCGGACCCAGTCAAGAGAGCAGACACCCACCCGCCCTCCCTATTTTGCAGTGTGCTATTAGTGGGTCGCCCTCGGGGGCCGAATGGGAATTTTTTGCAGCTTTGCCCATTTGGCATGGCTGTTTTTTCGCCCATTCCACACTGGGGAGATGGATGTGCGGTTAGGGGGTGCTTGCATTTAACAGGTTAATTGGCTTACCTTTGGTCATTTGGGTAGGCAGGTTAGGGGCGGAAATCTGGGTGGTGGTTCAGCAACTGCGCGTTCTCCCTTGGGCATCTTTGGGGATGATTGACAGGTTCTCTCCAAGCCCATGGTGGGGTGCTACCTGAGCACTTGGGGGGAACCTGTCTTTGGGTCCCGCTATTGAAGTCCCAGGGTAGGGGTAAGCCGGCGGGACCCCCCTCATGCGAGTGCATGGCAGGGTCTCAGGTGAGGGAGAGGTCCCTCACCTGGACTAGCATCGAGCTACGCCCTTAGTTGCCCAGGAATGTTGACCTTTTATGTCATTTCCGCCCCGGAAGTGTTTGTTTGACCCTGCAGGTCCACTGTTTTGGGTCATAGTTGAATATGTTGATTTATGCAAATTTATGCTAATTTAATTAATAAATTATGCAAATTTATTTTAATAAAAATGACCCAAGTTTAAATCCAGCTCTGGTGTCCGTGTCGTTACTCCGTCTCTTCTGCAAAAAGGAATTGCTGAGATGACAATCTTGGTTTATTACTTCATGTAGCTATATTTATAGTGTGTGACAAATTGGTGGGTAAACAGCACATTACTTATATTACTTAATCAGGTACATGTGTGAAATTGGAAACTCTACTCAACTACCAACATTTGTTAACATTACAACTCAGACATATCAGGTATATTTATCTGGATTTTTTCCCTTTAAGAATCCCTGTATTTTATTGTAACCATGGTGATACTTGGCATACACTTTATTGTACTGAATGTGTTTACTGAAACTTTCTTCTGGTTTCATAATACAGTATAGAGTTCTTAATACATAGTCAGATAACAAGATAGGAAGCTGCACTTAGATGAATAAAGGAAAAATACAGATGTCAACAAGAGGTCAACAGATAAGATGAAAAAATTCTTTAAATAATTAGAGTGGTATCTGAAAAAGTTCATTTAAGTTATTTATTTTACTTCAGTTAAGTTTTATAAAAAGAAATAAAGCATTTTCTTTAAACCAAAGTTTAATACAAACCACATATTAAAAATGCTGAGAAAAAAAACTTAATTCAGTGTCCATAAAATTAATAGTGCCATTTTATTCTGGTTAAAATGTATCCTTCCAAAAATTCAATATAAATGCCAAACAAATGAAACTAATGAAAACAACATATAATTAGTCTATACCAAATATTTTTGACTGATGTTATATCTGCTTGGAGTTTGGACTGACAAATTTTGATGGAATGTAAATTGATACGCACAGATTATTAGTAAGACTTCGTACATCCTGTTTATTATAAAAGAGACGGATGTCTTATGACAAAACTGCAGAATTTGCCCAATGTTAACGTATGAACTATGCCTCAAAACAACTTTTACAATCATAGTCATGTTTTAAAATTAAAATAAAAGTCTGCAAAACAGCACAACGTATTCTCAATATAAACAAATGCACAGTCATATAATACTGTATAAACATTTTTGATAATTAGAAAACTTTCACCATCATTTTATTTAGGCACTCTTTAAAAGAAATTAATTTTATGAGTTTCTCTACAATTTCTAAGAAAAATACACATCCACCCTAATTCAGCATCTAACACTAAAATATGAAATAACTCAAAATATTATTTTTAAAAAACCTGAAAACTAAGTTTCTGGGCCTTAGGGTTTTTTTTTTAAATCCTTTACAAGTTTGAAGACAGTACCTCAACCATAGTGGGACAAATCTGACACTGGATCTATGTGTTTTGATTTTCATGTCTAGCTTCTGAGGTTGGAAAATTATAATTTTGGAAAGTTCCCAAAGGGAGGATCATCATTTGAGCCAGCAATAGATCTAGTAATGCTCCAGTGTTTGTGAAGTTCAGAATTCAACCTCACTGAGTTCGTAGGCACCATCAAAACAGCATTTGTTTACAAATTCACTGAACATTTTTACTTTTCTTGATATCTCTTTTTGGTAATTTATTGATAATAAATGCTTAGTAGAAACCATTTCTGAAAACAGCTTTACCTTCTTAACATTGATTACATCTGTCATCCTCTGATAATAATTTCCCTGATGCCTGATATGAATACCATGTTAAATACCTGTGTCTTTTTTGTGATAAAATTCAAACACCACCCTTATGGTACAAAGGCATTCATTCATGATCAGTTTGGTCATTGGTATGGTTTGGGTGTTATGAATATGATATTATATGGGTGACTCACAAATTTTATCTAATCTTGTGTGTACTCAATTCATTTGATCATATTGTCTATTATCATGCAGAACTCACAGAATAGCAATTAATGACTTTATTAATATTGTCACAGTGCAGTTGGGGACTGCTTTTTAAAAGACAAATTCATGGTTTTATCCATTTTAAAACACAGAGAAAATCAAAACAGTTCATTATTATTTTGGACTATTTCCATGTTAGAATGTTTAGGACATATGACAAGACCTTTGTATAAAATCATAAAGAAGCTATTAGAACCTTATCCTGATAAATCACATATGTTTCTTTACCAATACATTCTGTATACTATTCTATCAGAGATTCCCATTGCCACCAGCTTTCACTATATCATTGAAATCCTTTTAAATTCAAAGTGATTCATTCCCAAAATTTATTCTCCTGTTTAAAATCATAAATGCACACTTGAAAAACAGGATCAATTAAAATTAAGAACAAATAAATTTGCCTTTGTTTGAAAAAGCATATTAAATTAGTGGACCAGAGGAATGCTGTCAATGTGGTTTACTTGGACTTCAGTAAGGCATTTGACCAAGTAGATCATAACCAGGGGTGAGCTACTGCCTGGATGGGGGGGGGAAGCAGTGGGGTAGCGAAAATGACGTTCCACCCCAGAACACCCAATTTGCACGGAAAGATGTTGAAAGAAAATGCATAAGAGCCGGGGTGGCGCAGCAGGTAGAGTGCTGTACTGCAGGCCACTGAAGCTGACTGTAGATCTGAAAGTCAGTGGTTCAAATCTCATCACCGGCTCAAGGTTGACTCAGCCTTCCATCCTTCCAAGGTGGGTAAAATGAGGACCCGGATTCATAGTTCCCTCTAAGCTGAGCAGTGAGCAATCGCTCACTTAAAAATCATCATCAACTCAGAGTTTTCCAAACCTGCCCAGAAGCCGAGAGGGAAAGAGTGAGAGGGAAGGAGAGAGAGAGGAAGAGAGGAAGAGAGAGAAACAGATAGAAAAAAGAGAGGAAGGAAAAGAGAAAGAAAAAGAATGGGAGTAAGGAAGAGAGAAAATCAAAATCTAGTTTGAAACTAGATGAAACTGATATTGATAGAGTTGCCCTATTATGAGCTCACTGTTATAGACACACAGTACAGTATTTTATTTTGAAATTCTCTGAGGCAAAACAGGGTGGGTTTTTTATTTATTTGTTTGTTTGTTTGTTTGTTTATTATTTCTGTGCCGCCCAGTCCCAAAGGGACTGCCGCTCAGACACTATACTTTTCCGCCCACCGCCCCAAAAAATTAGAGGGAACACTGCCCGGATTGTGGGGGCAATAGCCTGGCTCTGTTAAAAAAAAAAAGTGCTATTGCTAATCTGTTGTAAGCCGCCCTGAGTCTAAGGAGAAGGGCGGCATAAAAATTGAATGAATGAATGAATGAATGAATGAATGAATAAATGAATAAATAAATAAATAAATAAATAAGCCATGCCCACAGTGTGGTAGTAAAAATTTTGGTAGCCTTTCACTGACTATAACCTATAGTATTCAGAGAGGGGTGGCATACAAATCTAAATAATAATAATAATAATAATAATAATAATAATAATAACAACAACAACAACAACAACCTACTACTAGATAAAGTAGAAAAATGTGGGATGGACAGCAACACCACCAGATGGATTCAAAACTGGCTAACCAACCACATTCAACATGTAGTGCTCAATGGAACTGCATCTACATGAAGGGATGTATGGAGTATCCCAAGGCTCTGTTTTAGGTCAAGTACTATTCAACATCTTCATCAATGACTTGGATGACATGACACCAAACTGGGAGGAACTTGCAGATGACATCAAACTGGGAGGAATAGCCAATGCTCCAGAAGATAGGCACAAAATACAGAAGGATCTTGAGAAACCTGAACGTTGGGCGCTATCTAACAAAATGAAATTGAATGATGAAAAAAGTAAAGTTCCACATTTAGGGGGGAAAAACAAAATGCACAGGTACAGTATTTGTGGTACATTGCTTAACAGAAGTAAGTATGAGAGGATCTTGGAGTCCAAGTGGACAACCACTCAAATATGAGCCAACAGTGTGCAGCAGCCGCCAAAAAAGCCAACACAGTTCTAGTCTGCATTAGCATAGGGATAGAATCAAGATCACACAAAATGTTAATACCACTTTATATGCCTTGGTAAAGCCACACTTGGAATACTGCATTTAGTTCTGGTCACCACAATGCAAAAAGGATGTTGAGACTCTAGAAAAAGTACAGAGAAGAGCAACAAAGATGATTAGGGGACTGGAGGCTAAAATATATGAAAAGTGGTTGCAGGAACTGAATATATCTAGTTTAATGAAAAGAAGAACCAGGGAAGACATAAGAGCAATATTCCAATATCTCAGGGGTTGTCACAAAGAAAGAGTCAACCTATTCTCCAAAGCACCTGAGGGTAGAACAAGAAGCAATAGATAGAAACTAAACAGGGAGACAAGTAATTTAGAGCTAAGGAGAAGTTTCCTGACAGACAAATTAATCTGTGGAACAGCTTGCCTCCAGAAGTTGTGAATGTTCCAACACTAGAAATTTTAAAGAAAATGTTAGATAACCATTTGTCTGAAGTAGTGTAGGGTTTCCTGCCTAAGCAGAGGGTTGGACTAGAAAACCTCCAAGGTCCCTTCCAACTCTGTTGTTGTTGTTGTTGTTGTTGTTGGTTTTGTTGTTGTTGTTGTTGTTATCATTATTAACTAATTAGTGTTAGATTGTGTGTGTGTATGTATGTGCACACATACACAGTAGACACTTATTCTTTCAGAGCTACTATCTATATTCTGGTTGAAATATTCCTCGTTGCTTCATATGTTAGTTATTTATGTTGCATATCTGGAGAAAAAATGACCTCAAAAGAAATTTAAATTAAATACTATTTCAAATAAAACAGTAGCAGGCAAATTATATACCTATTCATAAAATTATTTCTAAATAATATTTCAAAGCAGAAGGTGTATTCAGGATAACAACAGATAAAACAGGACACTATTTAGCATTTTATTGCACCTGCTTAAAAGCATTATATCACATATTGAACTAAATGGTTTTCAAAATTTGCCTTTATTTAATTTAATAAAGTTATTAGTTATTGACTATTCTTTTTCAGGTTGACTTTTAAAAGTTAAACTTATCTATTTTATCTATGGGTGATAATTATCTAACAAATAAAAACATATAATATGTTAAGTGAATAAATGAGGAATAGATAACCAATATGAAAAAAATCAATGATAAAGTCAAGAATTTGTATTTTTATTTGTTTTCTAGTAATATTGCCAGTCCAGAGCTCCTTAATAAATTATAATAACTATAAATTGTAAGTTAACATTATTATCTTATTTTCTTTTTGCAAAAATATTTTCAAATATTTCTTATTAAACAATAATAAGATTTGCATCAATTAATTTTATATTTGCTTCCTTCATTAAAAAAACAACAACAGACAGCTTTTCCTTCTTTTATCTTTTATTTTTAATCTCAAGACTGGAGAGCATGTCAAGAAGGAAATAACATTTATTAGGGATTTAACTTTGCTGTCTGAAAATCTTTTTTTTTTAAAGGAATCTCTTATGGGTTAGTCACTGTTAAATTTAGATGTATCTATAATCATTGCTGATCATAAGCTATTGACTCTAGGGCAATACATTAGACTAGATTACTAATCAGCTCTTTTCAGACCTGGATTTTATTTTTTCCTTTTCTTGGCATTTTCTATTTTAAAATCTATCTATAGAACTCAGCTCCTTTTTATGTATGATGGGTGATAGTGCTGCTGGTTTTACTGTTTTCAATATGAGACAGAGTGAAATTTAAACTTTAAAGGGGCATAGAAGTGCTGCAGAGATAGGAGAATTACATTGCATTTATTGTACATAGTACATTGACATGAGACTTGTTTTTATCAACTTACTGACCCTATCTGAAAGGAGAACAAGTCATTCTGCCCCTATACCAATTGTAGGTATTGAGCAGATGTTAAAGGAAATAAGAAAATATAAATATCCATTTATACAGTAAGTTGGAGACAAAGTTTTGCTTGATTTTCTCCATTATTACATGCTGAAATCATAATTCATTTTTGTTGATACTAAGCCATTTGCTTCTTTGATGCCTAAGTGGAGCAAATTGTAACTCAAAGAGGTGAAGGGGGAAGGAGCAACAGTACTAATTGTAATCAGATACAGAAAAACAGAGCAGGAGTGGTCACATTTTCTGATTATGCAATTCCTCAAAATATCTGCTGTGAACTGGGTTTTATCAAAATGCCATTATTTTTTTCCAAAAAATAATGTTTCTCATTAACTAACAGTATCAAATTCTTCATTAGGGTTTTTTCTTGTGCTTTCTGGGGACTATTTGAGCTTGAATCATGCATTTTTGTGGATATGTAATAGTGATTTATGCTTCTCTCAAAATCTAAGAATACATAACTAAACAGAAACTTGTCTTGTGAACCTCTTGGTTCTTTCTGTTCATAGCAAGTCTTTTTTTCTATCTATGTACAGTATTAGGGTTGTGCAACTTTATACGGCTAGTAGAGAATCAGTTGGAACTATATATTGAATGGCCATGTCCTGTTGCACAATCTACAACTGTCAGTGACATATAGCTGAATTATGAGAGGAAAAATCCCACAAAGGATGAATAATATATTTAAGCTTATTTAGGCTTAGCACACTGCATATTAAATTCAGGAACCATAAATTCAGTACATATTTTATTAATGCATGTATTCAATTTGTACACATGCTCATCTCACCTAAATGCCTCTGGAGGGCTACAGTAAGGAAAATTGAACAAATCCATAAAAAAGGAAAACAAACTATGTAGAAATACATAAAATACCAGAAAATTAAAATAACGACATTCACTTTTGCATTTCACTCAACATAAATATTGTAAGAGCTCTCCACTATTGCCAGGCATCCAGACATAACAACAAAAGCATTCATGGCCTAACATTCAAGACTAGTAGGGTCAGGACCAATCAAAGTACCAGGGGAATGGTGTTCCACAGACAGGTGTCATGACAGAAAAGAACCTCCTCCTGAGTCTCCTGCGGATGAACCCATAGATAAGATCCATAACATGTCTCTCCTGCTGGAGGGGAACCAGGGATGGGTTCTACTTACCTTCCCCACCGGTTCGCATCATGATGGAAATGGCACGGAGCCGGGCGCTGAGTGCCGGGGATGCTGGGGAGGGCAAATGGGTGGACGTGGCTGCTGCCTCTTAGCTGGAGAGCTGGACAGGGGTGGAGGCGACGGCGGAGTCCAGCACTGGGATCATGGGGGTTGCTCATCCAGGGGGCTGCGGACTCTCTCTCTCCATTCTCTCTCACTCTCTTTCTCTGTCTGTTGCTGGCATGGTATATGAGAGAGAAAGAGAGAGAGGAAAAGCAAGATAGAGAGAAAGTGAGAAAGAAAGCAAGAGAGAGAGAAAAGGAGAGGAAGAGAGAGAGAGAGAGAAGAAAGGAGGAGAGAAAAAGAGAACAAGAGAGAGAGAGAGCAAGAGAGACAGAGAGCAAGAGACAGAGAAATAGAGACAGAGAGAGGGAGAAAGAGTGAGAAAAAGAGAGAGAAAGAGTGAGAAAGAGAGCAAGAGGGGGGAGAGAGAGAAAGAGAGAGAGCAAGAGGGAGTGAAAGAGAGAGAAAGAGAAAGAGAGAGTGAGAAAGAAAACAAGAGAGAGAGAGAGAGAAAAGGAGAGGAAGGGATAGGCTTGAAACAATTCTAGCCTAAAACCATAAATAGATGATGCCAGCTATTGGGTTTTAAGCTATATAACAAAACTATACAAAGATAATTAAAATGTATAATTTCTTTATCTTTAAAATTTAATCTAAAATAAAATTTTAAAAAATTACAAATAAAAGTATATCAATGGCAATAAGAAACCAATGAAATCTTCTCTGATGCACATGCACATATACACTGTATACATGCAAACATCAATAAAGCTGTTTTATTTGAAAGAAAAAGAAAACATTAATATAATCAGTATTTTGTGATGGCACATTTGTAAACTTATAGTAACATGTTTCTATTCTTTATTATTGTTAGTGTTTCAGCCAGACTAATTTTCCACACTCTTAAGTATCATGATCCAATGAGAACATTTTTTACTTTTCCAATATTTTGCAATGACAAACCTGGCAGCTAAGAACAGGAATTACAACAATTTCTTATGTCAGATCAGTGTATTTGTGTTAGGAAAAACAGATACCGGTAATAAGCCAACAGAATTTTGCGATCCGCCCCCCCATTTCTTCGTAAACTTTCATAAATTCTCACTAACTGGATTTTGCCAACAACTTTATAAATTCATAAGCAAATAGGCACATATTATGCCTTCGCATCTCAATCTATAATATACTATATTTTTCGGAGTATAAAACACACTGCAGGATAAGACACACCTTAGTTTTCGGGGAGGAAGATAGGGAAAAGTATCTGCTGACCAGATATTCATTATTTTATCTCCTTGCTAGGCCTTTAAAAAAAACCTTATTCAGAGAAAGTAACAATAAAAGAGCTTGCAAGCAGGTAAGAGCTGGGAACATTGTTAACACCTGGTTAGGGCTGGAAAGAAATATTTGGAGCAAGTAGAGCAATTTTAAAAAACTACAAAGACAGGATTTGGAAAACATTCTTGATAGAGAGTAATGATAAAAGTGCTTGCAAGCAGGTAAGAGCTGAGAACATCATTAGCACCTGGCTAGGATTGGAAAGAAACATTTGGAGCATGTTAGAGCAATGAAAAAAACCTGCAAAGACTTAGGGCTTGGAAAACATTCTTCGCAAAGAGTAACAATGAAAGAACCTGCAAGGAAAGAGTTGGGAAGATCATTAGCAGATTGTTAGGGCTGGGGAAAAAAGCTTTGGAAAAGCTACATTCAGAGTATAAGACGCACCTGAATTTTCAGCCTCTTTTAAGGAGGAAAAAGGTGCATCTTATACTTCAAAAAATATGGTAGTACTTTTAGTAAACACTGGCAACATTTGGACATAAGAATGTAAGAAATATCATGGACATTTTTTAAAAAATTAGATTCAGATAGATTCTATTTTGAGTTTTCCCAAAATGTGTTCTTCCAGCTTTTGTTCTGCCACTTCTAGTTAACAACTCATACAATATTTCTCTTCTCTCAGCAATTTATAGTTTTGAAGTTAGTAACAGTATACAAATTAGGAAGTCCATCAGATAATGCTCTCCTAGAGGTTTGACCTAAAATATTGACAATAGAGTGAATATTTCACTTGAATTAATATATTTTTTAAATTACTTTAAATATATAACTTAATACACTCATTCAAACATTTATTATGACAAGAGCAATCTAGACAATCACCTTGCCAATTTCCATTGACATAAGATATGAGACACATTTGTTATATTTAAATAATAAAAAGTCCCCTATAATTATTTTAATACATTTCCATTTATAGTCAATAATATTGGGATAGTTGGAACAATACTTGATTTTTATGATTGCTTACACAACACAAGATACCATGATTGATTAGATTCACATAAATCATTCTGCAGCTTCGACTATATTGTGAATGCAATCCATAGAGGGTAATATTAGATGTTATTAGAGTATAGAAGTATTTATGAAATATCCCAGACATGTAGTAAAAAATTGTTGTTATTTGCAATAATTTCATAATCAGGCTCAAATATTTTTGATAAATGGCAAAAATTCTAGTATCCAATTTAGCTGAACCAAGAAAAAATTCCTTGGCCAATTATGCAATACTGTACATAAAAACAGCTTAAAGTAGGAAAAGAACAGGCAGATTTTGAGGTTTCTGATGAATTTAGATTTGTCATGATTTTTTTACCATGATCTGGATCACAGCCCAGTTTCCTTTCTTGTCATGGATTTTCCTGTGCTGCCATAAATAGCGTGAATGATGAGATGCAGACATCATTTGGCAAATTGATTCACAATTACTCAATCTCTGTATATTTCAGTTATTGGCCAAGAATATAGGTTATGTAAGAAATTTCTTTAGAAATTTCACAATTCTGTATTGGTCAATGGCACCAATACAGAATTGTGACTTTCCGTCTGGGAGATATTAAGAGCTGTATATCTGATGATGTTCATCCATTATGTTCAAAGAGGACCTTGATATCTAACAGACTGTGGGCTGTCTACAAAGTGTCCGCAGGTGATCACGGGAATTCGGGGGATGTCAAGACTTGCACGTGAATTGGATTAAAATGAGGGAGAGGTGCACATAAATTAGATTAGATTAGATTTATTGGATTTATATGCCGCCCCTCTCCGCAGACTCGGGGCTGCTCACAACAATGGCAAAACAGTACATAGTGACAAAATCCAATACCCACCAATCGAATTACAATTTTAAGCTAAAAATTCATAAAAACAACCCCAGAATATATAAAAAACAAGCACACAATCAATCAAACACCAAAAGAACATGGGCAAGGGGGAGATGTTTCAGTTCCCCCATGCCTGATGGCAGAGGTGGGTTTTAAGGAGTTTGCGAAAGGCAAGGAGGGTGGGGGCAATCCTAATCTCAGGGAGGAGCTGGTTCCAGAGGGTTGGAGCCACCACAGAGAAGGCTCTTCCCCTGGGTCCTGCCAGACGACATTGTTTAGTCAATGGGACCCGAAGAAGGCCAACTCTGTGGGACCGAACCGGTCGCTGGGATTCATGCAGCAGAAGGCGGTCCCGAAGGTATTCTGGTCCGGTGCCATGAAGGGCTTTATAGGTCATAACCAACACTTTGAATTGTGACCGGAAACTGATCGGCAACCAATGCAGACTGCGGATTGTTGGAGTAATATGGGCATACTTAGAGAAGCCCATAATTGCTCTCGCAGCTTCACTCTGCACGATCATAATCAGCCTCACTCTCTCTTCCCAGATTCCATCTTGCTCCAGTAGCAGGACAAGGGTCAAGATAGTTGGGGATGAACTGGGTACAGCCAGAGAGTCTTTCATGTCTTATACTCTTAGTGTACAACATCGCTTGCAGAGACTGCCTTCATGACCATTGTCCTAATCTAGTAGATTTCATCCAGTCACTCCACCGGAATCTGTCGTCACATGTTTGGGATAGACAAGTCCCTATCTCACTGAAGGTCAATGACTCAATGGCTACTCTCAACCTGGTTTGGCCAGCCTGCCGAAGCTGTTGCCTGGGGTGTGGCCAGTGTGCATGCTACAGCTACTAGGAGTTCAATGACAGGTGGGGACCAAAGCCCTAAAAGCTGCCCTAAAATGAGCTGCTATAAAAGGACATGACATGCCCTTACACTAGAGGTGTTACCCCTCCCTGAACACCCCATACGCCCCTAAGTCTACATGCACTCCCTATACCCCTAAGTCTATTGTGACTTAGAATCATAGGCTATCCTAGGTTTGGTATGATGGCCCTTTGGATAATTTCATAGCATTAGTTATAAGATACAGTATATATTTTTCTGTTGAAAAATTTAAGAGTATTCTTTCTTTTTTGATCCGTTAAGACTTTATTTATATACTGTTGCACTCTTAATACTTAATTAAAAGTTTAACAGATAAAGAAATTTAGTTTCTAACTGGAAAATTGCATATTAAATGAGTTATTTTGTGGACAAGGATGGCTCAGCAACATTTAGCCTTTGAATGCTTTTCTTCTGTTTCACATGATTATAAGGTTTGCATTGCGAATTTTCAGGCTCGTAGTAATGAACTATGATTCTGTATTAATATATCAAAGATATCTGGAATCAATGTAATGGAATGAATGTTTCACTGCATACATATCTTGCTTCGCAAGATGTAGGACTCCTGGGTAACTACCAAAGCAGATGAAATTCAGAGGTTTGCTGATAGAAATGATGTTAAATGATTTTATGAAGCCCTCAGATACTTGTATGGACCTCAGCCCTCAGGGAGCTCCCCCCACTGGACTTAGATGGTGCAACTCTCATCACTTAGAAGATTCCGACTGTACAACATTGGGCCAACCACTTCCAATCTGTTTTGAACTGCCCATCTTCCATCAAAAAGGAGGCGATTGACAGAACGCCCCAGATGAATATCAACCACAGCTTGGACTCTCCACCATCAAAGACTGAATGCTGTCCAGTGGCAAGGCCCCAGGATCTGATGTGATACCACCACTGCAGTACTTCTCGACAAACTCATTCAGCTGTTCCAGTCTTTCTGGAATCAAGGAATCATTCCTCAGAAACTGAAAGATGCATCCACCATATACCTCTACGAGAGGAAAGGGAATCAACAAGTCTGTGATAATTAGAGAGGAATATCACTGCTTTCTATCTCAGGCAAGATCTTTGCACAAGTGTTGCTGAACCACCTGACTGACCACAGGATCTATTACCCAAAGCACAGTGCAGTTTCCGCAAAAAGCTTGGCACTGTGGACATAATCTTCGCAGCCCGACAGCTCCAAGAGAAGTTTCAAGAACAAAATTGTGACTTGTACACCACCTTTATGGATCTCACTAAGGCTTTTGACACTCTCAATCATGAAGGCCTGTGGAGCATCATGTCAAAATTTGGGTGTCTAAATTCATCCTGATAGTACATCAATTTCATGATGGTATTATGGCCTATGTGCTGGACAATGGAGAAGATTCAGAGGCCTTTTCAGTCGCAAATAGCATCAGGCCACAGTACATGGTAGCACTGACCTTGCTCAGCATAATTTTTCAGCCATGCTGTCAGATGCCTTCAGATCCTTGGGAGTTAACCTAAGATACAGAACCGTTGGGAAACCATTCAACCTGCGAAGACTCCAGACTGTTACCAAGATAAAGAAGACTGTGCCCTGAATGCTGGATCAGAGCAGGAAATGCAAGCCAGTGTGGATAATTTTGCAGCAGCATGCAACAACTTTGGTATCCTTATCACATAAAGAAGACCAAAGTGATGCATCAGCCAGCTCCGAAAGCCAAATGCCAAGAGCCCACCCTTACAGTAAAGGGACAAATCTATAAGCAGTGGACCAATTTACATATCTTGGCAGCACCTTCTCCCATGCAGTGACAATTGACATTGAGATCAACTGCAGGATCCCCAAGGCAAGCTCTGCATTTGGCAGATTATTGACCAACCTGTGGTACCGATATAGAATAAGCCTTGCTATAAAGCGAACACTACCGAACAGTAGTGCTAACTACCGTGTTGTATGCCAGTGGGACTGTATACGGGAGACACGCTAGGCAATTGAACCACTTCCGCATGACCTGCCTCCATAGAATTCTGAGGATCCAGTGGCAGGATAAGGTGCAGACACTGAAGTCCTTTCCAGAGCAGGCCTGCCATCAATTCCCACCCTGCTCATGAAAACCCAGACAGGCCATGTTGTTAGGATGCCAGACCATCACATCCCTAAATAGCTCCTCTATGGTGAGCTGTCTAAAGGAAAATAATTGCATGTGGGACAAAGGAAGTGATACAAAGACATGTTGAAAGCATCCTTTAAGTCCCTCTATTTCAACACCACTTCCTGGGAAACCCTGGCAGAACATCGACCAACATGGTGCATGCTTATCCACCAAGGCTACCAGACATCTGAGGACAAAAGAACAATCATAGTCAAAGAGAAGCAAGCACTACACAGTCAGAACTGCAAATACTACGACAATGGTGCCCACACATGTCTGCCCAAAATTTGGCAGAACATTTTGTCCCCTTACAGACCTTACCAGCTACCTGTGGACACATCGTGGACAGCTCACAACCCATCAAGGTCCTCTTTGAACAGGATGGGCGAACATCACTTGAAGATACAAGTAGTCCTCAACGTATGACCACAATTGAGCCCAAAATGTATGTTGCTAAGAGAGAAAGTTGTGCGTTTTGCCCCATTTTACAATCTTTCTTGCCACAGCTGTTAAGTGAATCGCTATAAGTTAAGTTATTAACAAGATTGTTAAGTGAATCTGTCATCCCCAATGACTTTGCTAGTCATAACCTTGGGACATGGCAACTAAGCATCTGAACTTTGACCATGTGACCATGTGTATGGCGCAATGGTCATAAAAGTTTGAAATGGTCATAACTTACTTTTTTCAGTGACATTGTAACTTTAAGCAGTCACTACACAAACAGTTGTAAGTTGAGGACTACCTGTATCTTTTTTTTGGTGACATATTTTTTTATCAGTTTTGACACTGAAAAAAAATAATAAATTGGGAGTAAAAGCACAGATCATGATAATTTTTCAACAAGATATGCTCTGGAAATGTCTGTTGAGCAGCTTCTTCTATGTTATGTAAGCCCACTAGTTACCCATCCCTTGGATAAACTTGAAGATGCATCAGCAGAATGATTTATTTACATTTTTCATAAATTATACAGAATTTGAACTAGTGCAGCGTTTTTAAAGATGGGTGAGGAAAGTGAACTTTTTGCTGCCCCTGAACCAGTACTTGGTATTATGTAGAGGTTTTTTCCTACCCTTTCTTTTAATTGATTTTATGAAGTAAAATATTCATAGTATAAATATCGGATTAGATATTTCAAAAAAGCGATATGGAAGTGAAGGAGTAAGCAGACTGACTTTGTTTCTTATTCTTCTATATAGCAGAATTTGTGTTTCCCCTTGATAGTCTGCATCTCCTTAACTTCTAAAGCTCATGGCTTTATTTCATATTTCATTCAATCCCGTTTTTCCTTGAAAAATTCACTTATGTAACAATGTGCCTTGAAATGTTGGAATGAAACAGACTAGATGTCATAAATAAATACATGTTTGTGAATTGATATAAAGTTAGAAACTTACACTGAAACAGATAACTCTCTGGCATACTACCTATGGAATATTTTAAAGGCCTGGGCCTAATTTAAAATGTAGTTTTTAAAAATAAGATGAACAACTCCCAAGTTTCATTTGGCTCCTCGTTGCATCTTGGGATAAGGTGCAAACTGTTCTTTCCTTCCCTCCTCTTCACTTCCTCCTCCTCTTTCCTGTCAAATTGCAAATAATATGTGAAACAAATTAATGTTGGCTTTGTACTTCAAATTACTTATCCACATTTCCCATAAACAACAGAGATTATTCAGCAATGACCCTGTTCAAATAAAACTTTTTAAAAGTTCCATTTATAACAACAGGAAGGAACATGTGCTTAAGTTTCTCCTCCCCAAATTAATCAGCTGGGTTTAATTATAGTGGGATAATAGTAAGGATTAAACTTCAATAAAGTTTTTTTCTCCATACAACATATTCATGGACTGAGTTTAAGACCGTAGTGTTGATAAAGGTATCTTGAACAAATTTGTATTTAACAATGCTAGAGACAATGTAGATAGAATTCTGCATCTTTTTCTAAACACTGATTTTTTTAAATTTGCTCCTGCCTGTATTGGTTTTTGTCTATTTAATCTGCAGAATTGATTGTTAATATTCATGAATATCCTGATAGAGAGATCTAGTTAAAAAACTAAAATGTTTGAAGTCATTGTATGTGACTGCTCAATGCGTCTGTTTTCATAGTCGTCTGGGTCTGTCTCTTCTTACTGCTGCCAAAGTATAAATAAAATTCATGTTTACACAGCAGTAATCTTCTTGTGCCAAAAAGGCTTTCCCCAGGGTTTGTAACTGTAGTTGCTTTTCTCCTTCTCACTGCCAGACTCTGCTATTCTGTCACTCTCACATATTGTCCTTGATTTAAAAAAAAAACTTTTGGAAAAATTCAAGAAACTCAGAGGTAGCCTTACACAAAACATCCAATTATGCAGAAGAGAAGAGCAAAAAAGAAAAAGTAATGCAGAGGGAAAGTTGGACCAGCTTGTTATGTGACCATTTCTTATCTCAAATAAACCCTCCCTCTTTTCCTCCCTCCAATAGACTGATTCTTTGTAGGTATAAGCTCTTCTTCACCGTATGTAGAGGTCTTCTGTAAATGTAAGCACAAATGGAAAGCTCTTTCTTCCTGTCCTCTAGTTCAGATATGTCCAATCTATGGCCCATGGATGACATACAGTCTTGGACTATACCTTTCCCAAAATAAAGAACGTTTGTTATTTGTTATTAATTATATTATGTATTTTACATGTGGTCCAGGACCATTCTCTCCACTCAATGCTTGGAAGCACCTGGTCTAGATTGTACATTCTAGCTCCCCTGTTTTTGTCCTAATTACCCATACCATACATAATTCTGTTCTTTTGTGGTGTTTCTTTATTTTCTCCGGTATACATAGTTTAGTTTAGTTTAGTTTAGTTTAGTTTAGTTTAGTTTAGTTTAGTTTAGTTTAGTTTAGTTTAGTTTAGTTTATTTGTCAAACATGTATAGGATAGTAGTTTGTATAAACATAAGTAAAAAGTAACGATAAAAGAGGACAATAGGACAGTAGAACAGGGACAGTAGGCACAATGGTGCACTTATGCATGGCCCTTATAGACCTCTTAGAAACGGGGAGAGGTCAACTGTAGACAATCTAAGGTTAAAGTTTTCGGGGCTTGGGAAAGAAACCACAGAGTCAGTTAATGCATTCCAGGCATTGATCATTCTATTGCTGAAGTCGTATTTTCTGCAGTCGAGTTTGGAGTGGTTTACATTTAGTTTGAATCTATTACATGCTCGTGTATTGCTGCGGTTGAAGGTGAAGTAGTCATTAACTGGAAGAACATTTTATGAACTACAGTTAGATCATAATCAGGTCTTCTGTTTTTCATTTTTCATACTGTAATATCGCACTTAAGTTTTGTTACCATTTAATCAGCTGTATTTTCAGAGCCACTATACAGTGGAACCCCGACATACGAGCAGCTCTACTTACGAGCTACTCGAGATACGAGCTGGGAGAGTAGAGAAATTTTTGCTCGACTCACGAGCTTCCATTCGGGATACGAGCCGAGAAGAGCCGGCCTGGCTTGCTTTGCTTTCGAGCTGATGCAGAGCCGAATAAAGCGTCACGCCCCTCTGACGCTTTCGGCGGCTTCCGAAGCGATGCTGGGCTCTTTTGCCGCCAAAAGCGTATGGGGGGCGTGACGCTTTATTCGTCTCTGCAAAGCAAACCAGCCTGGCTCTTCTCCGTTCGTATCCAGCGCTTGGTGAGTCCTTGGCTTCTGCTGGGGGTGGGGGGATCTGAACGCTTTCTGCTGGGGGTGGGGGGATCTGAACGCTCTCCCTGGCTGGGAGCACTTTCGCTGCGAGAGAGGGCTTTCCCGAAAGGGACGGAGAAAGCCCTCTCTCGCAGCGAAAGTGCTCCCAGCCAGGAGGCTGCGAGAGAGGGCTTTCTCCGCCCTTTCGAGAAAGCGCGCCTGTCTGAAAAGATCGCCGCAGGTCTGGTAGGGTTTTGCAGCAACCTCCGAGCAACCTGGGCTCGGAGGTTGCTGCAAAACCCCACCGGACCGGCGGCGATCTTTTCAGACAGGCGTGCCGATTCTCCTCTTTTAGCAGTGAGCGGAGAATCGGCGCGCCTGTCTGAAAAGATCGTAGCCGGCATGGGGGGATTTTCCATGCCGGCTACGATCTTTTTAAACAGATGCGCCGATTCGCCGCTCACCCGGAGTGAGCGGAGAATCGGCACGCCTTTCTGAAAAGCTCGTAGCTGGCATGGGGGGATTTTCCATGCCGGCTACGATCTTTTTAAACAGATGCGCCGATTCGCCGCTCACCCGGAGTGAGCAGAGAATCGGCACGCCTGTCTGAAAAGCTCGTAGCTGGCATAGGGGGATGTTCCATGCCGGCTACGATCTTTTTAAACAGATGCGCCGATTCGCCGCTCACCCGGAGTGAGCGGAGAATCGGCACGCCTGTCTGAAAAGCTCGTAGCTGGCATGGGGGGATGTTCCATGCCGGCTACGATCTTTTTAAACAGATGCGCCGATTCGCCGCTCACCCGGAGTGAGCGGAGAATCGGCGCGCCTGTCTGAAAAGATCGGAGCCAGCATGGAAAGCCCCCCCATGCCGGCTCCGAAGCACCGGGCACCCCTCAGCCGACGTCTTTTCCCCTCAGCCCTCGGGCTTGCACGCATTAATCACTTTTCCATTGTTTCCTATGGGAAACAATGCTTCGACCTACGAGCTCTTCGACATACGAGGTTCCTTCCGGAACCAATTAATTTCGTATGTCGGGGTTCCACTGTACTATATTTGACACGGTGTCAAAGCTCTACTGTACTATACTACAGTGCTATAAAATCATAATAATTTATGATGTTTCTTAAAATCATGTCCCTTATTAACACAAAAATGTAGATACCTGGCACTATTCATTCATGCAGTACTTCTCATGTAAGCTTAATTGTCAAGTCATAATTAATTGATTGTTCCAAACTACTGTATTTTCTCTCTTGAAAAGAAAATACAGTAGTTTGAACAATTAATATTTTCACTTACTCCTAAGCCAAACCAGAAACTACTAGCCTAAATAAAAAACCCAGTTGTGAAATGCAATATAATCCTAAAACCACTTAATTGAGATAAAGCTTTGGTGATTTAAAGGGATTTACTTCTGGGATACACTGATAATTTTTTTGTTCATATTGTCTCTCTTCTAAATACATCCAAAGAACTCAAATCTTAAAACAGACCAAATAAAAATGTACAGAGCTGGTACTCTGTATTGCATATGTATTTGATTTGTCATTAAAATGTGAGATAATTCTTCAGAAACTCTACACAAATCTATGTCAACAAATCATAATGTGGTTTTAAACATTCTCCTGTGATGTTATTTACAACTATAATCAAAAGAGGGTGTGCTCACAAAAATAATTTCCATACATGGAAAACATGAGAGATAAAAATGAGGCTAGGATAATATTTTTCACTGACTTCTATATATAGACATGTTTTCCCTTTGGGTCAGCTCATTTACTTACTTAGCATGCCTTTTCTAGGATTCTGAACCAGGAAAATTACAGCAAGATTACATTATTTAACTTTAGACTGCACAAGAAAATCTACTACATACAAAGTGGATTCAACTTCCCATTATTTTTTTGGAAGCAGAAATGTATGTTCCTGAGGAATGACCATGACAGATATGAGCCCTCCCAGTGATGGGTAAACTTTACCATGATACCTGAGTGAATAAATTTTTATTATTCATTGGCTCAACGTCAGATACACTCAGCAGCAACTACTATTAAGAACCAACTAATTGATTACAGTGTTTGGTAAAGATGAAAAAGATTCAGGTACAAATCTATGCTCAGTCATTATTTATTTATTTATTATTTAGATTTGTATGCCGCCCCTCTCCGCAGACTCGGGGAGAGTAACTTCTCTTGCAGTGTTATTGCAAAAATAAATTTTTGTATAAATATAAATGGGGGTCTGAAAGAATGGTATTTTCTCCCCGTTTTTAAATAGAGAGTTCTTATCATACTTACTAGCCTGGGAGTCCAATTCATACGTGGAGTAGTGGTGGCTGAGCTCAATGAGGTTGATGGTGAAAGACAATACACACTAAAATGACAAACCAGCTGATTTTGTTCTAACTCTATTATAATGACATTACAAATACTTAAGCAATTGAGTATATTTTCTTGTGGATGAATTCCTAATTGGAATATATACTGCTCAAAAAAATAAAGAGAACACTCAAAGACCACATCCTAAATCTGAATGAATGAAATATTCTCCTTGAATACTTTGTTCTGTACAAAGTTGAATGTGCACAACAGCATGTGAAATTGATTGTCAATCAGTGTTGCTTCCTAAGTGGGCAGTTTGATTTCTCAGATGTTTGATTTACTTGGACTTATATTGTGTTGTTTAAGTGTTCCCTTTATTTATTTTTAGCAGCGTATATTTAAAGGTTACTTTGGCTCAGTAAGGTAATGTGCTGCTTTGCCTAATATTTTAGCACATCTTTGACATTAAAAAAACAGTCTTTCTGATGTTGCAAAAGATAATTTCATGCACAAGGATGACTAAGTACTGAGGGGAGAGTTATTGCACTGTAATTTTTGTTGTGGATAAAGTTGAGCAGTTACTGTGTGTTCCTTTTTCATCCCTTTATCTTTTCTTTTAATTTCAATTGTCCTCCTTTGCCTTTTCATACATCTAGTAACCCTGTCTTTCGGGATATGTGATGGCACACTTTCAGTCTCTTGGAACGTGTACAGAGTTTCCCTGTGATTAGTTGTAAAGTGGATGGCTGGCAGAAAGATCAGCCTGCTGATTCCATACTCATCTTTAATTGGTAGGGAAGAAGACCCCAAACCACAGAAAGTTTAAAGACAGGACTTTGCCTAATCTAGGTCTGCATTAAAAGATACAGGGTCTAGACAGCTAAGAACCTATTACAATGAGTACATAATATCTTTCTTGAAATGATCTTAGCTGAAGACCACCTGGCCAATAGGGTATGGTTTGTCATTGCCTTCTTTGTGGATATTTTTCAATATTTCAGTCCAGCCAATAACCTAGGGATTATCTGTAGCTTCCACTGAGACTCTGTCCAGGTTTGAGCTTTCTTGGCTTGATATAAATCTGTTAAACAACTGCTGTTAAATAACTAAATTACATTTTAGATGACATGCCAAGCCATTTATAAAAACCTATTTAGTTTAACAATCTTATTTCTTCCAAAGTGCTGCTAGAGTTAAACAGTGGCAGTATTAAGACATATTGGGCGTCCTCCTCGATCCACAGCTCACATTAGAGAAACATCTTTCAGCTGTGGCGAGGGGGGCGTTTGCCCAGGTTCGCCTGGTGCACCAGTTGCGGCTCTATTTGGACTGGGAGTCACTGCTCACAGTCACTCATGCCCTCATCACCTCGAGGCTCGACTACTGTAATGCTCTCTACATGTGGCTACCTTTGAAAAGTGTTCAGAAACTTCAGATCGTGCAGAATGCAGCTGCGAGAGCTATCATGGGCTTTCCCAAAAATGCCCATGTAACACCAACACTCCGCAGTCTGCATTGGTTGCCGACCAGTTTCCGGGCACAATTCAAAGTGTTGGTCATTACCTATAAAGCCCTTCATGGCACCGGACCAGTGTATCTACGAGACCGCCTTCTGCCGTATGAATCCCAGCAACCGGTTAGGTCCCACAGAGTGGGCCTTCTCCGGGTCCCGTCAACAAAACAATGTCGTTTGGCGGGGCCCAGGGGAAAAGCCTTCTCTGTGGCGGCCCCGGCCCTTTGGAACCAACTCCCCCTGGAGATTAGAATTGCCCCCACCCTCCTTGCCTTTCGTAAGCTCCTTAAAACCCACCTCTGCCGTCAGGCATGGGGGAACTGAGATATTCTTTCCCCCTAGGCCTTTACAATTTATGCATGTTATGTTTGTTTGTAGGGATGTTTGGTTTTTACAATAAGGGTTTTTAGTTGTTTTAGTATTGGATTTATATGATGTTTTTTATTACTGTTGTTAGCCGCCCCAAGTCTACGGAGAAGGGCGGCATACAAATCCAATAAATAAATAAATAAATAATAATAATAATAATAATAATAATAATAATAATAATAATAATATTGAACAAGCTGGTGGTAATGATGGTAGTCCATAGTTTTCCACAAGAACAGATTAAGGGCCTAAGAATTATACTCTTCATAAGACTGGCACCACAGGAATTGAGATACTATTGAATGTCTCTTATAAAAGCTCTCTTCAAAATATGCTGAAGGCATAGTCTGTAAGCAAGCAGATCAGAGATGGGTTTTCCTGGTTCTCTGCTGGTGCCATCACATTAGCTTCACGGAACCAGTAGCAGTTGATGACAGTCCGTGAGTGCCTCCATCTTTTTTTTTAATTGAAATTTATTATTATGTTTTTCTTCATTTGCAGAAGTTGAGTTTCTGACACTGTACATGTGTCGCCATCTTGTTTTGGGCTTTTTCTTATTTTTCAGCACTGTGCATGTCCCATGCAGTCAGTTGGGGGGGGGCACAGTGCAGATAGCAGAAATGGAGCTTACATATAGTAGATATTGTACATTTTTGAGTGCCTGTGTATAATATGTATGTACATATATATATGGTATGTGTATATATAGGATTAAATAGTATATTTTGGATGTTCAGTAATAGTAAATATCTTGTATCTCTTTGTGGCGAGGAAAGGCCAGGTACCCTAACCAAAACCCTTGACGTCATGTTGGCCACCTTTAAGCCACCCTTGATCACATGATCATCAAGCCACTCCTACCTGGTCACATGGTTAACAAGCCACTCTCACCTGGTCACATCAAGCCACACTCATAAAATAAGCCACACCCACAGTGTGGTAGTAAAAAAACTTATGACCCTTCACTGGTCCCATGCAACATGGGAGGAAGCGAATTGGCAGCGAGGTAAGTTAGAACTACCTTTGAAGCAGATGTGAAATCTGAAAAATACTCAGAGGAAGTCAACTGGTGAATTAGCAGTTTCTTTTATTTTCTTTTAGTCAGAACAGTCAGGTTAAACAGATTGGTTAAAGTATAGGCAAAAATTCTCTCTCAGAGAAAGTGGTGCGTCTTTAACTTATTTATAGGCTTCACAAAGTAACACACCTTATTTGACATGGTAACAAGTCTCCCGCCAGAACGAACAGCCAATCAGGAGACAACATTCAAATATTGAGCCTTAGCAAATCTCTCTGCATATTTAACAAAATCTTTCCCAATGGAGCATTGGTAGTATTAACAAAATTTTGAGAGAAGCTTTTACATTTTCAATAGAGATGACAGCAAGATGAAAAGCTGGATGTCTGATTTGTAATAGCATGTTTATTGAATCCCTTTCAAAAAGCTTATTTATTATTTCTCTGTTTCAAGAGCTAAATTCTTCCAAAGGTTGATTACAAATAATGTGGAGAAAAAAGCGTATGCCCTTATGAAATCTGTACTCTGTCCCTAGTTGTCTTAGTTTTCTCCTCTTACAATATGGTTATTGCTAAAAGAAGGAAGATTGTTGTCTTAGTGTAATCATGTTATTTATTTGTAGCTCTTCAGATTACTTCAGGCAGTGGCAAATAACAGCCTATCTTAAAATTCAGGCAATTTAGAATTGAACCAGGAAATATGATATGTTGTACTGAAAATTTCCTGAAGAAACCATGGTAACCTAAGATTTCAGACAAAGCAAGGGAGAGAAGTTGGTGATAATAAAAAGCATATATAGTATATGCCACAAAGCAGTTGAGTATTCAACTATTTGTCGTAAATGTTGCCATTAAATATGTGAGAGAAATTGAAAGAAAACTCTTTCCACATGGTGTAACTGATGGTATATATTATGAGAAATATTCTACAATGACTTCAGTTTTTAAAAGAGACTCCTTTTTGCATTAGCTTTCTGACAATGGTTAGGTATGTGGCTAAATTTAGCCTTGTTTCATGGCTTCTTTTCTCACATATTAGACTGATTTAATATTGGCAGACATGTTGGCATATGGTATTCACACATGTATAAATCTGAAGGAAAAACTGGCAACATCGATTTGGGGAACCTAACAAAACCCAAATCATGCCACTGCTATTTCTAAGTTGAAAATTTTCCCCCAGGACTGGAAAATAATAAATGCAGAAAAGGAGGCAGAAAACTCTCCCAGTTTTTTCCTCAAACTGCCAATGGCATTGCACTCATGACCCAACACCTCACATAAGATATTTTCTATGTGCTGAGAAATTAGGATTCACAATAGCTAGCGCTTCTAAACTATTCCTGAAAGATTAGAAACAAACCTTCAGTACTGATATTAAGTATAGAGATGGAACCAGTGCTGACTTGTGGCTGCCTGCAGCCCCAAATCTCACTTTTTTGCAGCCCCAAAGTTCCCATCAAACACACTACTATAAATTTCTGAATGAAACTGCTTGCCAGTTTGTGAATTTATGTGTGTGCATGTGTTCATGTGCACTAAACCTTTCCAGAAAAAGAACATTATAAATAAATGATGGTGATGATATTATTATTATTATTATTATTATTATTATTATTATTATTATTATTATTATTATTTAGAAAGTATCTAAAAGGTTATTGGATTGCCGATGACTGCTATACCTGGATTAATCCTTAATTGCAGTCTAAATTTTACACCACAGATTTATCATTTATCATTTATCATCATCATTATTATTATTATATAGAAAGTATCTAAAAGGTTATTGGATTGCCGATGACTGCTATACCTGGATTGATCCTTAATTGCAGTCTAAATTTTACACCACAGATTTATCATTTATCATCATCATCATCACCCCCACCAACCACCACCACCATCATCATCATCATCATCATCATTATTATTATTATTGTTGTTGTTGTTGTTGTTGTTATTATTATTTAGAAAGTATCCAAAAGGTTATTGGATTGCCAATGACTGCTATACCTGGTTTGATCCTTAATTGCAGTCTAAATTTCACACCACAGATATCATTACAAATTAACAAAACATATTTGAGTTCCAAAAGAGCTTAGGCAGTGCTTTGATAAATTGGGATTGTGACCCATGAGGTAACAGTTGCTTGTGAACAATGAATAATCCTAAACTTAGCTGCACTGCAACACAACTTTAATATTCTTCAATAGCTAGTGGAACTTGCTAAATTGAATCTGTCTTTTCATTGCAATCCAAATCAGTAATACTTAATCCAATATTCCCCTGAACATTATAAACATTAATTAGTCATCTCAGAAAATAATTTGCCATAATTAGTCTCTATAACAGTGATGGCTAACCTTTTCGGTGCTGAGTGCCAAAAGCAGGCACACGTGAGCATACATCCACAATGTAATGTGTGTGTGACAACCCATTGCATGCCCGGCTCCTGTGCATGTGCATTTGACCCACTGTGTGCGCCCCATCCCCACACATGTGTGTATGACCCCCTGCAAGCACCCCGATTCATGTGTGCCCCTTGTGCATGTGTGTGCCCATTGTGCATGTGAATATGTGTGTGGCCCCATGCATGCACCCTGTCCCATGCAAATGTGGCCCCCTGTGCATGCCCATGCAATCATGTGCATACATGTGACCCTGCACATACACATGTGACCCTTGCATGCAACCCTGTACATATATACTTGACCCCATGCATTTGCATGCAACCCCCTGCATGGGCCCCACCCTCACTCATGTGCGTGTGACCCCTATATGTGCACTACACCACATGTCCGTGTGTGACCCCTAAGCATGCACATGCAACCCGTGCATGGGCATGCAACCCTGTGCATGTGCACATGAGCCCATGTATGTGCACCCCGCCCCATCGTACATGCATGCTTGACTTTTGTGCATGCACTCCACTCCAGTTTATGTTGAATAACCAAATGAACTGCTTCAGGAGCTACAGCGGAATATTAGTCAAGTATTTGTAGTTTCAGGATTAGGCATCAAAGTATTCCCCACTTCCCCAATCGGTATCATCAATGGAAAAGAACTCTAGACATTATTTAATTATATCTCCTTCTTCCTCCTTTTGTTCATAGTATCTGGAAATCCCATTCTCGCCTCTTTTGGGCAATATTGTTTTAATTAATTAATTATAGGGCTATGTTAAAGTATGTTAAAATAAGTAAGTAAATAAATAATGCCAATAAATCTGAGAAACAGCCTATTTAGAAAAATAATAATAATAATACATTACTTAACATTAACATGCATGTTATTTGATATCCTTTTTAAAAAATTCTTTTCATACTTGCATTGTGATGTTTCACTTCCTGAAGAGGCACACGGTGGTTAGTGAAATCGTTAACACACATCATAAAATATTTAATTTGTTTTAAATGGAGAGTTAGCATAATTTATATTCTTGAAACAATAGAGCCTTCTGTTATGAGAAAAATAATCTCAATCCCTTTGTGGACTGAATGAGGGGTGGTTTTTTCCTTCCTTTGGCACCATATCAAGGTGCTAAAGGACTTATCAGAGTAGACATTTATTTTTACAGAGATTTCTTTTCATAGACTTTTCATAGAACAAAATGTAAAACCTGAGAACAGCAAACTCATCCAGGAGTTGCTTTTTTTGGATTCTCCTTTATTGTTGTAGTACCAATTCTGAGGGAATGTATGTCTATATCTATGTCTAAGACCAAAATGACCTTATTTTGCTTGACTTCAACATTTATTTATTCATTCATTCATTCATTCATTCATTCATTCATTTATTAGATTTGTATGCCGCCCCTTTCCGTAGACTCGGGGCGGCTCACAACACAATAAAATAATTCATAACAAATCTAATAATTTACAATTTAAAAATTTAAAGTAGTTAAGAAAACCCCATTTTTAAGCAGACATACCTACAAACATACCATACATAAATTATATAGGCCCTCTGAGCTTTGTATCTTAAACTTGGGAAATTATGAGAGAACTGTGCACATTTTGAAGGATCAGACTGAGCAAGACATTATTTCAGAATATTTCTATACCACCCTCACTGCCATTTTCAAAACCATTTTGCAATTGCATATGATTGGACACTGCTAGCACTTGTAAGACCAACCAATGTTTCCTCCAACTATCTTCTTCTTAACCTTGCTTTTGTTTCATAGTTAGTAACTACCAAATAGGGGAATATTTTTTTCAGAAATTTTAAAAACTTTCATCAAGAAATTCAGAATTAGTTCATAAATAGTTAAATATGTAATACAAAAAGTTTATGATACTAAACTTGGTGCCTTCAATGTGTGTGGGATTCCAATTCATAGAATTCCTAGTGAATGTGATCTGTTTTTCTCATTTCTGAATATATTTCAATAGTTTTACAGTGTGCAATTGCTGTATTTATTTCTCCGTATCCTGGTTGTTTGTGATTTCCCTAGTGAGTTGATTATACCTTCCATAGTTTTTCCAGAAAACATAAATGAACAAAAAAGGGCATATTTTATATTTTCCACTGTGTAAAATTAAACTTAATTAAAGCCTAATTCATTGTAATTTTCCCATTCAAGCTTTTAGCAAAGGGAAAGGTCCATGGGTTCTTTTCAATACTAATGAAACATTTCTACAAATGCTGGCATATTTAAAAAATTGTAAATTTTCCCTTTAGTGCCATTAGTCTTTCTTCCAATCCATTTAAAAAAGATCTTCATAAATTATTGCTAATGTCTTACCCATGCTTGACGTAAAAAGTCCTCATAGATGACATAGTCTAATGCTGGCAATAACAAATGCATTATTCATATACACATTTAGATTGTCTACAAAGCTGTTAATAAGAAAAATGCTTCTGAATAGGAAGAAAATTTCATATTTCATTCTTGTTACTCAATAAATGGATAATAAAAAAACTCAAAATGTTTACCTTCAGGTTTCTATGCTTACAATACTTATTAGCTATAAAACAATAGAAAGAAAAACAGTGTCTTTATAATACCTTTAAAGAATATTTATATTGTCACAAAGTGCTGTTTGACAAAGGACAAGGCAGTCTCTGATCTCACAAATTCACTTATTAATTTACAGTTCCAGTTAAAGCCCTGCATTACTATTTTATCATGATTGTTTAGTCTACTGACCAAGCTACTGAATAGTAACAAGTGTTGGTACCTCTCATAGTCTGCTATTTTTGAAAAACCTTACAAGGCATTGGTTGGTGTATTGCCTGAGGACATGTCAATACCCCAGAGTATTTTTTTATTATTATTTTAAACATTTGTAAGTTTTGCTCAAGAGGAACAATGCTGGTTAGATTAAAGTTGTGTGACATAAAACCCCAAAATAAATCTTACTTTTGGTTGTTTCCTCAAATGGAAGTGCATCATTTTTAAGGAAGTTCCATCAAATGCAGAATGTTATTTAAGTGAATATGTCTATGGAGATTCTCAGTAACCCAGGTCATGGTTGTAGTAATGATGCTTTTTCAAGAGGCAACTGGACTTTCTTTGTTTTTCCTTGAACACATTTGTTTCTCAGTTAGATGATGATGATGATGATGATGATGATGATGATGATGATAATGACGACTACAACAACAACAACAACAACAACAACAGAGTTGGAAGGGACCTTGGAAGTCTTCTAATTCAACCTCCTGCTTAAGCAGGAAACCCTACACTTCTTCAGACAAATGGTTATGCCAGAACTGGCATCAGGCCAGGATATCTACCGGACTGCCTTCTACCGCACAAATCCCAGTGACTGGTCAAGTTCCACAGAGTTGGCCTTCTCCAGGTCCCGTCAACTAGACAGTGTCAGTTGGCAGTTCCTAGGGGAAGAGCCTTCTCTATAGGGGGCCCAGCCCTCTGGAATCAGTTCCCTCCAGAGATTCATACTGCCCCCCCCTCCTACCACAATTAGGATCGGAATTGGGGGTGTGGGCAGGAGGCAAAAGACAGAATCAGGAATGGGGGAGAGGAAAGCAACCTCCCTGCCTGTTGGTGGCAATCCATCTTGATGAATTATAGTTAAATATCTAAAGATAATTGGGAGAAAAGTATGGATCATAGGAAATTCTGATTGGACCACAAATGCAGAATCTTTTGATAAAGAGAGTTCTGAAGCTAGTTGGGAATATATTTCATCAAACACTTCATTGGCCTATATTATACTATTTTTAACAGACCATCTATAAACACATTTTTTTTTAAAAAAAACACTGAAGTTGAAAGGTGGTGAAGAGTTTGTGTAGCAGAAATGCATACCAGCAATCTGAGTGCTGGCACAGAACAACTTGTCGCACCTTTGATTCTTCAGAAGAATTTCTTTAATCTTAACTGTCTGTAGTATTCATATGTCAACACCATGTATTTATATGGACTGTAATGTTAATATTTCAAGATTTTTATTTTTCCCACTATCAAGTTCTATTTTAAAGTATATGTGTCCTATAGTTGCACTTGTAGCATGCCATCCAAAATGTGCCCCAACTGGTAAGATCTGGCCTTATAATTAGCATGTAAAGTTGCATGAGATATACATTAAATATAACATATAACATTAACCACCTCTCTATATCTTCTCTATTCTTACTTATAAGAGACACAGTATCTTTTACTGTGAGTTGTATTGCGTTGTAGGGGTACACCAAGAGAGGTTCAGCCAATCTCATTGTACACATGTTGTACTCTGAAATAAAGATATGGAAACATAGAAACATAGAAGACTGACGGCAGAAAAAGACCTCATGGTCCATCTAGTCTGCCCTTATACTATTTCCTGTATTTTATCTTACAATGGATATATGTTTATCCCAGGCATGTTTAAATTCAGTTACTGTGGATTTACCAACCACGTCTGCTGGAAGTTTGTTCCAAGGATCTACTACTCTTTCAGTGAAATAATATTTTCTCACGTTGCTTTTGATCTTTCCCCCAACTAACTTCAGATTGTGCCCCCTTGTTCTTGTGTTCATTTTCCTATTAAAAACACTTCCCTCCTGAACCTTATTTAACCCTTTAACATATTTAAATGTTTCGATCATTGACACACATGTGTGTTTGTGTGTGTAGTTGGATTGACACACATGTGTGTTTGTGTGTGTAGTTTAGAATATAATTCCCCAGGTTAGTGATGCTTTTCATGCCCAATCTGGCTTGGGTAAAATTTTTCTTTAAAAATTTTAAATATAATTTACCCTTCATCTACAACCAGGCATGACTTTAAAACTCATGATAATAGCACTACACAGTGATGGCAAGCACTAAATTCATAACAGCATGAACACTAGTAGGGAAACCTGATTCTATTATTTTAATATTTTTAGACAACTACACTGAATATTATCAAACTAAAACTCAATTTTACTAATTACCGGTAGCTATTTCTCTTATAAAAATTGTATGGTTTACTCCAATTTAGTGATCTTGAAAAACAGTTATAAATACTAGGGCTTAAATCTACTTGTAAATGAACAAAATCTTATAACTCTCCATGAAACATTTAATTTTGGTCATTGTATTCCTATGACAAATAAAACTCCTAATTTCTCCCCCCCTCCCCCATCTTACATATTTACTGGCAGAACATGGGCTTTTTCATTGTTTTCCAATATTCCAGATTATTTTCTATGGAAAAACCTCCAACAAATAGATTTTAAAGGACTCCACCTCTTTTCTAAATAATCCAGATTTATCTATTACAACTGTTGAGAAAGAGGATATCTCCTAATTAAAACCATCTGTCCTAACTGTTATGGATGAGACCTGTAAATTGCAAAAATCAATAGGTTTGAAGTTTTCAAGAGGAATTGGATTCAACTCCCCAAATTCCCAGCTAACATAAATTATTATAGAAGGCATATTTGGAGGACATCAGCTGTCACATACCTCTCTTTATGCATAATCGTGCTTATGACCAACAATTAGATTGTTCAGAATCTAATACTTTAACGTTGTATGTGCATCAGTGCACAAAATTTAGGAAAGCACGATTTTCTGTTGGCTTTAGAACAAAAAGGGATATGGCAGAGAAGATGCGTGGGACTGAGGCCTAAGTATTAATGTGCCCTGCCTATTCCAACAAATGTCAAATCGGTTCACAACAGGAGACCAAATCACAAATCATCATGAATAACATACAAGGACATTATCATTAATCCAAGTGTTACAAGAGAGAAATATTGATATCAAGTGAAAATGAAGAGCATTGTCATAGCATGCAATTAAACATAAATAAATTTATTAAATTAAGCAACTTTTTTGAAAAAAAAATCTCCAGCTTTTTTGCCATTTCACTGTGGTGCTTTGGTAATGATTATGCAGTGATCAATATAAAATTGCGGTTGCTTTTAAATTGGGGTTATACCAGTGATGGGCTCCTACGGGTACGGTCAGGAACGCAGTACCAGAAGCAAAATTTGGAGCTCTACCCAAGAGCACCCAATTTGCACTTAAAGATGTTGAAACAAAATGCATAAGTCACGCCCACAGTGTGGTAGTAAAAATGTTGATAGCCCATCACTGGGTTATACACATCCACAGACTGTAGACTGTACCACGACAAACTGTAAAATGTATCATGACAACAAAGGCTTTTGTATTTGTAACTCTTATTCTCTCTCTTATATAAGGGGGAGAAGCTTCTATAAGAGGAGATCAAAGAGAGGCAAGTATTAAAAGAAAGGAGTGCTCTTTTTTATCATCTACACGAATTTGTTGGGTGAACTCGTCGATCATCATGCTGATGATATCCAATTGTATATCTCTATCCCTCTCAAATTCAGTAATGCCTTGAATGTCTTATCCTGGTACCTAAGTACAGTAATACCTCGTATTACGAACTTAATTGGTTCCCGGAGGAGGTTCGTAAGGCGAAAAGTTCGTAAGACGAAACATTGTTTCCCATAGGAAACAATGTAAAATGAATTAATGCATGCAAGAAAAAAAACGCAAAAAACCACTGCCGCTCGGCTGTCACCTTTTGAAACAGCCGGGCGCTTTTCAGCGTTCTCCCAATGCCGAACCCAGAAGTTCAGCAAAAGTTCGGGTTCGGGTGGCCGCCGAGAAGCCCCGCCACCCGGTTGTCACCTTTTGAAACAGCCAGGGGGGCTTCTCAGTGTCATCCCAAACCCGAATGCCAAATCCAAACTTTTGCCGAACTTCTGGGTTCAGCGTTCGGGAGGCCGCTGAGAAGCCCCGCCGCCCAGCTGTCAGCTTTTCAAAAGAGCCGCGGAGCTGTCGGGCCGGTCGGGAGGCTCAAACGGAGGTGGGGAATCCCAATAGGGAATTCCATGGGCGGAGCTTTGACGTCACGAAGACGTCCTTCCTGGCCGGCCAATATAAACACCCATCATTTGTAGGACAAGGAAAATGGGTCACGTGGGACTTCTACCACTGCTATCTCTGTCACTACAGTGGCTTTTAAACCATTGATTAAAAAATTCCAATTTCTGCTTTTCCTAGTTTTACAGAAAAGTCTGTTTGAACAGAAGAAACAGAAAATCAGAAGCAACTTATTAGTTCCATGACAGAGCAGAAATTGTGAATTCATACAGTCATTTTGAAGGTTTCTCAAACTTTTTTTAAAAGTGAATTGGTGTAAAAATCAGTTCCAAGGCCTTTTTAAAGTAGAAGTTGCATGAAGGGCTGAATTTGATTTTGCAAAATCTTACAAGGTAATATTTTCTCCATATGTGTACAAGTAACTGCGAGCCAGCCAAACAGCACTTTAAAAGGCAAGCTGCTTTGTCAGAATCTGAAATGCATTTCTCAGACTGGATCAACTGCATGGTTACAATTCCTGGCTAAGAAAATAGAACTGAAAAATAGATCCAGTCCAGGGAAAAAAAGGTCATGGAAAAATCCTTAGAGCTATCACTGGTAAACACAGGATAATGCGATGTTTTGACCAATAGGCTATGAAAGGCAGTATCAATTAATACCATTCCTTTATCTATTTCATTTTTACATGGTGGTTTGAACATGAGTAGAAATGTTTGAAACAAAATAAGTTTGTCTAAACTGATGGAAAGACTTAATGAGATATATACTGTATTTCCTACCATCCACTTTCATCAAAGGAGAGATTTAGAGTTGGAGCGGAATAAAAATGGCCCTTTTTCTTTATTAGTCTCCCTTATAGACCACGATTACAATTTATAATTACTTGTTTCTCCTACATTTTATGTACTTAAAATAAAACTGTCTTAAAAGAAACATTACCGTCACATCATTCATAGACTGAAAATAAATTTTGCATTCCTGGCCTTTGTAAATTCAGCTTTTAAAAGAGAAAATAAGAAACATTTACTGCACATTTCATTAATAATGTACTGCATTTTCCCAGCATGTGCTTTCTCTCTTTTTTACTTTCTTGTTTTTTTCAATCTATATGCTGCATATTATATAAAATTTATTATATGTGCAGAAAAGGAATAATTTAAAAGCCTAATTTCTTCTTTCCCTTCTTTCTTGTAATTTCTTTTCTCTGAAAATACATAATCAATGAAATAATAGTAAAATATTTGTGAAACTTTCAATTTTCTTTTACACCAGAACTTTCCTTTAATGTTTCAAGGTTCCAGGTAACATCCAAACTAAATCAGAGTCCAAGTCAAAGTACTCCTCAAAGTTCCAATTTATTTCCGGAGCCACCCTGACACCTATACAGGGAAACCTGGATCTGAGTTTCCCACTAGTTGAAAGCTCACATCCCTTGTCTCCCACCCACAAACTGATAACATTGCCCTGCGTTGCCCAGATTGTGTCCGCGTGGCCAACCCTTCCTTCGCTTCCGGTCCCAGTGGGTAGGCATAAGGTGTCCTTGAACCACTCAAAAGAATGCTTTGTGGCTGCATCTGTTCCCTCCTGAACCTCCTCCCCGGTGGCAAACCGTTAAGTTATCACCCCGTTCTGCACCAGCTTGACATAATGATTAATACTGGTTTTTTCTTTAAATATAATATGAATTCTCTAACCCTTAATTCTTGACTTTGTTTCCTATACTATAATGCAGGGGTTCCTAACCTGGGCTTCTTGCAGCCCCTCCGGACTTCGGTGTTTTTGCGATGCTGCAATTTCGCTGAGGCTTCCCTCACTGAGAAACCCCACCTCTGGACTTCTGTTGCCAGCGAAGTGCCCATTTTTGCGATGCTGGGATTCCCCTGCAGCATCACAAAACCGCGGAAGTCCAGAGGTGGAGTTTCCCATGAAGGGGAGCCTCAGGGGAATCCCAGCAGCACAAAAACAGGTGCTTTGCTGGCAACAGAAGTCCAGAGGTGGGGTTTCCCAACGAGGGGAGCCTTCACCTGGCAACGGAGGTCCGGAGGCAGAGCATCCCAGCAGCGGTGGCAGGTTCGTAAGGTAAAAATAGTTCGGAAGAAAAGGCAAAAAAATCTTAAACCCCAGGTTCGTATCTCAAAAATTTTGTATGACGAGAGGTTCGTAAGACAAGGTATCTGAGTAATTATGGTTGGCAGTTCCTATAATCTAGAGCAGAGGTCCCCAACCGCCGGTCCGCGGACCGGGACCGGGCCGTTGGGGCTTTTCAGCCGGGCCGCGGCGCCAGGGCCCCCTCGGCCTTTCCGCACCACCAGCGGCGCTCCCCCCGCCAGCCAGCCAAGCCCCGCGCCCGCCGGAACCGGCTCCTCGCTCTCCCCCCGCCGCCCGCCGCGTTTGCAGGAGGTGGGGAGGGTTGGGCGGCCCACCAAGGCCAGGAGGGACGCCGCTGCCCCCCCTTCCCTCTCTCCACCCGCCGCTGCGCCTCCTTGACGCCGAGAGGAAATGCCGGCAAAGGCTTTCCTCAGCGGAGGCCGGCGAAGGTGATATTGAATGTCGGGGGAGAACGGGCGGTTGCGCGCGCTCCCTATCTCCCTGCTAGCCCACTCGGAATATTCAAAATAAGAAAAACCTTTGCCGGCGAAGGCTTTTCTTATTTTGAATATTCCGAGTGGGCTAGCAGGGGGATAGGGAGCGCGCGCAACCGCCCGTTCTCCCCCGACATTCAATATCACCTTCGCCGGCCCCGCCTCTCCTGCAAACCCCCTTGCTGAGAGCCCGGGGCGAAAGTGCTCTCGCAAAGGTGAGGCGGGCAGGGCGTGCGCGCGTCATCGCTGAGAAGAACGGAGAGAGAACGAGAGTGAGTGAGAGCAACAGACAGCAAGATAGAGAGAAAGTGAGAAAGAGAGAGTGAGAAAGGGGGAGAGAAAGAGATAGCAAGAGAGAGAACAAGAGAGAGAAAGAGCGTGAGAAAGAAAACAAGAAAGAGTGAGAGAGAGAGAAAGCAAAAGAGACAGAAAGAAAACAAGAGAGAGAAAGTGAGAAGAAGAGAGAGAGAGAGAGAAAGAGAGAGGGGGAGAGAGAGAAAGAGAGGGAGAGGGAGAAAGAGAGAGGGAGAGGGGGGAGAGATAGCAAGAGAGGGAGAGAGGGAAAGGGGGAGAGAGGGGGGAGAGAAAGAGAGAGGGAGAGAGAGAGGAGATAAAGGAAGAGGAGAGAGAGAAAGGAAGAGAAAGAAAGAAAGAGGGATAGAAAGAGAGAGAGTGAGAGATGCTCAGTGAGCCTTTCTTTGAAGTTGCCTTTCTTTCTTTCTCTTTCTTGCTTTCTTTCTTGCTCTTTTTCTTTCTCTCTTTTACCTTCCCTTCCTCTATTTCTTCTTTTCTTTCTCCTTCCTACCTTCTTCCCTTACTCTCCCCTTTCATAAGTTTCCTTGCTTCCTTCCTCTGTTCCTGTCCCTTCCCCCTTTCTTTCTTTCTTTCCTTCCTTTCCTCCCTCCATTTCTTGCTTTCCTTTTCCTTCCTCCCTTCTTTCCTCCCTCATTCCCTTCTTTCACTCCTTCCTCTCTTACTCTCCCCTTTCACACCTTTCCTTGCTTCCTTTGCACCCTTCTTTTGTTCCTGTCCTTTCCCTCTTTCCTTCCTTCCTTCCCACCCTCCATCCATTCATTCACCCATTCCTCTCTTGATCGCCCCTTTTACGGCGCCGCTGACAGCTAGCTCCCCCCCCCCCACCGGGCCATGGAAAACTGGTCTAGCTTAAAGCCGGTCCCTGGTGCAAAAAAGGTTGGGGACCTCTGATCTAGAGGCACTAATTCTTGCAGATGGAAATAATAATCAGCCAATGCGAATAGTCCAACATGGCTAAATTTCAATTATATCATTATGCTCCATTAATTACATGTATTCAGTAGCATATTGAAATGCTGGTTTTGATTATTTTTAGCTCTAAAAATACTGTAGCCACATATTTATTGATCAAAATCAATGTTTTCACCGACCACAGCTTTTCATAAATAATGCCAGACCACAAATCATAATTTTTGATATGTATTAGTCAAACCATATATAATTTATTCTCAACATTTGTAAACTCCATGGGCTCTTTTGAATTGGATGGCTGTAATGAATGGTCTTACTAGATACTACCTATGATACAAATAATCACTTGGATATCTATAATCTTCAATTATTCATATTTCTTTTTCCTACTAAAGTGCATCCTATATGGATACTCATCTAGTAATCTATTCTTTGGTGTTCATTTTTAAAGCTTTTTGACATTCTTGAAACACTTTGTAATAGGGAATTGGAGTTTATATGAAATGAGAGGAATCTATGAATTGAGTTCTGCTTCTGTTAGCAGAACATAGAAAGTAAATATTACTGCACAATGATTTGTACCACTTGTGATACTAGAATTATTTCCAAATTAAGTGTGATAAATCCATTCCCCGATCTTTGATCCTCCTAAGGATGGCCAATTTGTAATTTCTTCATGCTGCTGTAAAAGACTGCAGGTTACAACTTTAAAGAGGTATATACAATCAACTGAGTTAATTCTAAGTCTATATTTAGAATTTCTTTGTAACAGATTATTTGCTCCCAAATCATATTCCTTTTATGAATCTGATTTATTCAAATCTAGATGCATCTGGATATTTTCCACAGACATTATCATTTCATCAAACTTTTCTTTTATTAACCTAAAATTTAATGAAACATCTCATTAAAATTGAAAATTATATGTAGGGGGAATTCTATATTACAAATTTGCAATTTTAATGAGATGTTTCATTAAATTTTAGGTTAATAAAAGAAAATTTGCTACATGTGTTTGGACTTTTTTTTTCTAAAGGGCATTATACGGCACTTCCTAAATTATGACAGTATCACTCCATTACATTTACATCTTTTCATAGTATTCTGTAATTCTCTTAAGAGACTTCCAGGAAAAATGGTGACAGATTATCTGCTTCTACATTAGAATCTAATTTAATTCTGATTTTCTCCCAATTGCCAGAGGTGAAAAATCAATACATCTATTAAATCAAGCTCAATCTTGGAAAAATAATAAATAAAAACTCTTGAAACTGAGTCATTTTTGGCATATGTTAATTTCACTCTAAGGAGCAATGGAGTCATTTTCAGATATTAGCTTGATTTTATAGTGTCATCACAAGGAGAAAAGCTGAAGTGACCATCATCCCAGGTGCATGCATTGCAACCTCCACAATGACTGAAAGTGTCAGTCATCTCTGTGAAAAAACAAATATGTTGCAAAGAAGATCTTTAATACTAAATTATAGCCATTCTGGAGGTGCTGAGCATGAGTTTTGCATATGTCTGGCTCATGACTAAATGTTCATAGAGAGACCTTGCTGCACAAGTTCAAAGCAGAAGTTATATTCATGCTTCAAAACTGATTTTCACATGAAAATCTGCCTGCAAGAAATTGCTGTCAGTCTGTCAGTCAATCTGTCTGTCTGTCTGTCTGTCTAGCCGCCCCGAGTCTACGGAGAGGGGCGGCATACAAATCTAATTAATTAATAATAATAATAATAATCATCATCATCATCTATCTGTTCTGCCGGGCTCTCTGGTAGGAGCCTCCCGAAAATTCAAGGGTACAAATTTCAGACACACACACGTTTGAAAATTCAAAACAATGTTCTGTATCACAAAATTCAAAATAAACTAAGCACTCTTCTTGTATTGTAAAGAGCACTCGTCCCAAAACAACTGGGTAGTCAGTACAATTTCCCTTAAACAGTCATTAAGTACTTAGCTAACAGCTGTGAAGAAACTTCACACCCCTTCTTCTTCCAACAAAGTGAGACACACACACACACACACATTGCTCTGCTTTGGTTTCAAAGGCGTGAATAATCAACGAAGTCCAGGAAACAGCAACACATGATTCCTGAAGAACTGCAATCAGATACTCTTCCACAATGGCCAAACCCACACGCTGCTATTTATAGCAGCAGCCCTAATTACTGGAGCCCCACCCAAACACAGGTGGCCTCTCTTATCTCCTGTAATATGTCCTTATTTGGTCTCTTCTACGCATAATTCTGCGCTTGTGTGGGTCCAAGACGTCTTCATCCGAATCAATGGAAGATAATGAAGATTGACTGCCTGGGCTGTGTGTCAAGCCCCCCTCTTCCAAGTCACTCCCACCTTCTTCTTCGTCCAAGGAAACTAAACTTTGAACTGACTCTGTCGGCAATAACACAGGCCTATGACATGTTGAAGTTACCCCTGCATCCACCTCCACATTCCCTGGGGAAGGAGCTGGGCCAGAGCCAACCACAACACTATCTATCTATCTATCTATCTATCTATCTATCTATCTATCTATCTATCTATCTATCTATCTATCTATCCATTCATTCATTTATTGTTATTTAAAAAAAAGAAATGAGTGTTGGGGAAGACATGTTTATATACTAAATTGCTATTTATGTGTGGATTAAATGGCATTTTCAGCATTTTATTTAATGGCATTCCATACTTACAGCATTAAGATTTATGGCCATGTACAACTTATTTTATCATCTGTCAAGGAAAATGAGCTCCTTCCCTTCTTTATTAATCCAGTCCTATTGGTATGTTATTCCACAATATTTAAACCATATGCAGTTTGCCATGTTTTTCATTCCATTGTGCTTTCCCCCAAAAGCTGCTTTCAATAAGAACTGTTGCTTCAATATATTTAAAGATCAAATGTCACCCTATTGCAGCTTTGAGTGCAAGGTGTCATGTTACCCAGGGCATCAGTATAGCCTTTAAAGTTTGGGTCATAAAGGAAGGGTACAATTATACATGCATTATTTAAAAAAACAAAAGCAAAGTAAAAATACTAGTTGGATGATTTAGTGAAGACATGCCAAACTTACATTTTTTTCACTCATATTCAACCCCCAGACTTCATTTCCAAGCTCTATCTGTTATTTTTGTAAGAACAGATCTATTAAATCTATGGATTAGTTTATTCATTAAAATATACAAGTCAAAAATTCTGTGAACATAGCTTCTGGAAGAATTTTGAATTAAACAGGATTTTACTGATATTTTCAGGTAATATAGTTATTCAAAGGAACATAGCAATATGCATCACATATAAAATATGTTTATGACCTGAACATCAATGCTTGCATGGGGGAAATCCTGGTTCACTGAAAAGCACTCCTAGCTGTCACTATGTAACAAACATAGATAATTTAAAATGAAATAGAGCATAATAACAGGAGCAGCGATTTACAGGAATAAACCAGCTAGGTATTGAAATCAATTCCAGTGTTTAAATATCACAGAATGACATCATCAGGTTGTTTTAATGTGTTGTTTTTGGCAGTCTCCCAAGGAGGTTACACGAAGTTACTGTGTTCAGGGATGAATGAAGCAATGGCCTATAATAACTCATTAACAGATTATTGGAAATTTGGTGATATGATTTATTATTTCTGAGATTTGTTTGTTGCATATATTTATCTCTTTCTTTTATATAGGATCAATGACTAAAAGAAAACTTGATGTGACTTTGAGTGCTACTTTAAATAGAATAGCACATAACACAAGAGAAGTGAGCACTCTGCAAAGCCAGAGCTGCAAATGCTGCAAAAATGGTGCCCACGCATACCTGGCCAATATGTAGCAAAACATTTTGTGCCTTATCAGTCATCTGCAGACACGTGGACAGCCCACAACCTGTTAGATGTCAAATATGATGGACAAACATCAACTAGAATATACTGTATGTAAGGATATAAATATCTGTCACTCATTGTTGATGAATGCTGTAGGTTATTAGTGTTATAACCTAGCATGCATCATAACCTAGCATGTTATTATCAGTTTGGTCTAGATTTTTCAGCCAAGAAAAGTATCTTTATCTGAACTTCTTGGATTATTGGAATTCCACGACAAAGAAAATGTAAGTTTACAATTGGAGTAGGATTTTAATATGCTTTGTATGCTTTGTTTTCTTCCCTCAAATTACTTGTGTACAGTGATCCCTCGAGTTTCGCGATCTCGAGTATTGCGAAACGCTATATCGCGAGTTTTCAACCTGGAAGTAAACAACACCATCTGCGCATGCGTGCCTTTTTTTCTATGGCCACGCATGCGTAGATGGTGGAGTTTCCCGCCGGGCAGATAAGCTGCTGGGCGGCTTCCCTGGGTCTTCCCCCTCTTGCCCTGGTAAGACCCCAGCGGCGGCGCGAGCAACGGCGTGGGCGGGCGGGCGGCACGCGCAGGGACATCCCAGCTCCGCTTCCCAGCTGGGAAGCGGCCCCAGCAATGGGGTGGGCGGGCAGTGCGCGCGCGCTTGGGGAAACCCCAGCTCCGCTTCCCAGCTGGGAAGCGGCCCCAGCAACGGCGTGGGCGGGCGGTGCGCGCGCGCTTGGGGACATCCCAGCTCCGCTTCCCAGCTGGGAAGCGGCCCCAGCAATGGCGTGGGCGGGCGGGCGGTGCGCGCGCACTTGGGGAAACCCCAGCTCCGCTTCCCAGCTGGGAAGCCGCCCCAGCAACGGCGTGGGCGGGCGGCCGGTGCGCGCGCACTTGGGGAAACCCCAGCTCCGCTTCCCAGCTGGGAAGCCGCCCCAGCAACGCGCGCGCGCTTGGGGACATCCCAGCTCCGCTTCCCAGCTGGGAAGCGGCCCCAGCAACGGCGTGGGCGGGCGGGCGGCACGCACGCGGGGAAACCCCAGGCGTGAGCAACGGGGTGGGCGGGCGAAGGGCGGGCGGCGGTGGAAGTAAAAACACCATCTGCGCATGCGCAGATGGTGTTTTTACTTCCGCACCGCTACTTCGCGAAAAATCGATCATCGCGAGGGGTCCTGGAACGGAACCCTCGTGATGATCGAGGGACCACTGTATTACCCATTGTCATATGTATTTGATGGAAAAGAAATACTCATATACAGTGATCCCTCGATTTTCGCGATCTCGTTCTTCGCGAAACGCTATATCGCGATTTTTCCACCCGATGACGTCACTCTCTTCCTTCCTTTCTCATCTTTCTTTCTCTCTCTCTTTCTCTATCTTGCTTCTTCCTCTCTCACACTCTCTTCCTCCCTCTCTCATCTGTTTCTTTCCTTCTCTCTCTTTCTCTATCTCTCCCCCTCTTGCTGGCGGGCGGCAGGCGGCGGGCGGGCGGGCGGGCAAGCGGGGGAATCAGCGAGGAGCCGGGGTTTCCCCTTTGCGTGGGCGGCGGGGAAACCCCGATCTTTGTCTGCTCGCTGCTGCTGCAGCAGTCTCCCAAGGGGAAAGCCCGATTCGGCTCCTCGCTGCTGCCGCCGAGCAGATCAGCTGCTGGGCGGCCGCAGCAGCAGCGAGCAGACGAAGATCCGGGTTTCCCCGCTGCCCACGCAAAGGGGAAAGCCCGATTCGGCTCCTCGCTGCTGCCGCCGAGCAGATCAGCTGCTGGGCGGCCGCAGCAGCAGCGAGCAGACAAAGATCCGGGTTTCCCCGCCGCCCACGCAAACTCCACCATCCGCGCATGCGCGGCCATGGAAAAAGGGTGCGCATGCGCAGATGGTGTTTTTACTTCCGCAACCCTACATCGCGAAAAATCAATTATCGCGAGGGGTCTTGGAACGGAACCCTCGCGATAATCGAGGGATCACTGTATTTGAAATCCCTGTGCTTTTGATAGATTGCTTATTACAAGAACCAGTTTTCAAATGAAAAACTATTAGAGGGCAGAAAACACAAAAATCTTAAGAGATTTTTGAAGCCCATATCTGTTCTTGTAGTTCAAGAATACTTCCTGTAGCAATACTTATCTAAGCAGAATGCAATATGTTCTCAAACCATAAAAAATAAAATATTTTAGATAAAAAGCAAAATACTGAACTTTATTTTGATGCATAATATCCAAGTAAGGGACAAAAATAACATCTCCAAAAATATCCCCAAATAACACCAGTGTTGGTACCAGATTGAATCCATTATTTTAATACCCATTTTTCTCTCATGTCTTACCATATTTATTCTGTATGTCTACAGCAGTGATTTTCAACCTTTTTTGAGCCGCAGCATATTTTTTACATTTATGAAACCCTGGGGCACATTGAGCGGGGGGGGGGGGGGGGCCTAAAAAAAGTTTGGACAAAAAAATTATCTCTCTCTCTTCCTCCCCTTCACTCTATTTCCTTCTCCCTCCCTCTTTCTCTCCCTTCCTTCCTCTTTCTCTCTCTCTCTCTCCATCCCTCTTTCTTTCTCTTCCTTCCTTCCTCTTTTTTGCTCTCCCATACTCTCCCTCCCTACGTCCCACTATGTCTTTCTCTCTCTCTCCTTCCCTCTCTCTCTCTTGCTTGCTTTCTCTCTCTCTCTTTCTCTCTCTCTTTCTCTTGTTCTCTTTCTCTCTCTCTTGCTTTCTTTCTCTCTTGTTCTGTTTCTCTCTCGCTCGCTCTTTCTCTCTCTTTCTTTCTTTCTCTCTCTCTTGCTTTCTTTCTCTCTTGTTCTGTTTCTCTCGCTCGCTCTTTCTCTCTCTTGCTTTCTTTCTCTCTCTCTCTTGCTTTCTTTCTGTCTTTCTTTCTCTCTCTCTTGCTTTCTTTCTGTCTTTCTTTCTCTCTTGCTTTCTTTCTCTCTGAGCTTCGCGGCACACCTGACCATGTCTCGCGGCACACTAGTGTGCCACGGCACACTGGTTGAAAAACACTGGTCTACAGAATGTCCAAAAGCAGATATATAACAGATTCGCTGCATATTATGCCTTGTTTACTTCCTCTGGGTGAAAAAGAAGGAAGTAAAAAACAATCGTTGGAACAGCTTAAAATGCATTTTATTAGTGAAAACAAACATATTAGAAAATGACAGAGAATCTTCATTCATTTTATACATATATTTTCTTCTGGAGGGTCTTTATTCAGATTATAAGCTTTTTCTCTGCTTTCTCTAAGATGCACTTTAGGTGGAATAGTAATATTGACTGATGAGAGGCACTTAATCTTTCTTGATACTCTCAGCCGGTGGTCTGTTTCACTTGTGGTGTTAAGAGTAATTATAAGATTTCCTTTCAGTTCTTTTAATCATTAATATTTTAATAGTTTTGGCTAGTTTTAAAAGAAACAGTTACTCACTGAAATCATTGTTTAATTTGGGGGAAGCCTGGTATCTACCTAGTTTATTAACTCTTGGTTCCTAAACAAACTGCCATTAGCTTTAATGTAATAATGTATATTACTGAAACCACACATTGTTTTCCACATTAGAAACATAGAAACATAGAAGTCTGACGGCAGAAAAAGACCTCATGGTCCATCTAGTCTGCCCTTATACTATTTTCTGTATTTTATCTAAGGATGTATACAGTATATGTTTATCCCAGGCATGTTTAAATTCAGTTACTGTGGATTTATCTACCACGTCTGCTGGAAGTTTGTTCCAAGGATCTACTACTCTTTCAGTAAACTAATATTTTCTCATGTTGTTTTTGATCTTTCCCCCAACTAACTTCAGATTGTGTCCCCTTGTTCTTGTGTTCACTTTCCCATTAAAAACATTTCCCTCCTGGACCTTATTTAACCCTTTAACATATTTAAATGTTTCGATCATGTCCCCCCCTTTTCCTTCTGTCCTCCAGACTATACAGATTGAGTTCATTAAGTCTTTCCTGATACGTTTTATGCTTAAGACCTTCCACCATTCTTATAGCCCGTCTTTGGACCCATTCAATTTTGTCAATATCTTCCGATTCTGATGTAAGTTATAATAAATGTCCAGCACAACACCGGTGCACACAGTTAAATAATTTCTATTTTATTTAATTTCAGTTGTATACTTTCTGAGGAAAATAGTTCTTGCCCTCCACTTCCAAAATAAATTAAAAACAATAAGCTACAGTATGGAAGGATCTGTATGATCTTGGTGCCTCAATCCACCTAATCAGATCATTGGACACTGGACACATTGGACACTGATAAGGAGGCAATAGTGAGAACATTGCAATACTCCATTGCAAACTTTATACATGCGTATAAAGTTCAAGATCAGTAAAGAAGTTAGACTGGGATGTGTTTTATCTCCTTTTTTGTTCAATCTGTATGCTGAAGTGATCATGCATAAATTAGATCTGGAATTGCTGATGTTGAAGTGAAAATTGGGAGAAGAACCTTAAACAATTAGAGTTTCACAGATGATATGATAATATTGGCTGAAAATAAGGAAGGCCTAGAAAAAATAATCTGGAAAATCAAAGGACAAAAGTGGAAAAAAATGAGTCTTAAGGTCAAAATAATGATAACAGCTGCAGATGGACCTGAGATGTTTAAAATTAGCAAACAGGAAATTGATGTAACTAATGGATTTATTTTGCTTGGATCAAAAATTATTCATGATGCCAATTCTACTCCTGAAATGAAACACATAACCTTAGATTGCAATGGTTAACATGAATAAGATCTGGAAAAGCAGAGATATTGATATAAATATAAAAAGATGGCTAGTTAGAGCAATAGTCTTCCCTATAATAATATATGGGTGTGAGAGTTGGACCCTAAGAATGACTGATCAAGGAAAGATTGATCCCATTGGTCTATGGTGCTGCCGTAAATTATTGCGCGTTGCATGGACAACCAGAGCAACCAACAGAGAGATACTGAATCATATTAAACCTGATATATCACTAGAAGCCAAAATCACAAGACTGTCTGATTTACTCTGGCCACGTCATGCGTATAAAGTCATTGGAGAAGTCAATGATACTAGGAATGGTTAGTGGAACAAGAAGGAGCCAGCAAAGAATATCAAAACTGAAAAAAAAGAGAAACAATTGAACAATTGAAAGAATCTTTGCTTGACAGGGTAGCATGGAGAGCTCTTGTTTATAAAGTCACTAGGAATCAGATACAACTGAATGGTTAAAACAACAATAAATTGGAAAGTACCTAACAAATTCAGGAGCTATTAAAAGAACACCAGCTGGTTAAAAAACTGATAATTTTGACTATATGTTAAGGAATATGGTTCGTACTTGAGAACACCTTCTGAAAGATCCTATGTTGAATATGCACCTTTAAACAATGAAAACTTGACTTAAACCCCACCAAAGATGTTGTGTCATAGCTTCCGGAGTGACCCAGACAGAACAAAAGATAATGCAATTTTTTTCAGTTTAATTGACTATGAATGATAGTCTCAAATCCTACAGAATCACACTTCAAGTATTTTCTTTAAGGCACGGCAAAAATACAACAAATTATTATCATTTTAACAGGGGACTTAGTAATAATCCAACTCAAATATTAAAGAGTAAAATGCTAATTAAGTGAAATAAAAAACAAGTGTTAGCTAGGCAGGACATAAGCAAACGAGAATGCTTTGAATTAAAATTTAATTTGCATTAAAACATTTTAATTGATGCTTGGTTTCAGGTTTTCGTTACTGTAACTTGCTTAGGAGCATTAATAATAAGGATCTGGATTTTACTACCGTAATTACTTTTCCACACTGCAGTCTTCAGCTTATTCCCTGTGCCTAAACCAGGAAGATGAAGTTGGCTTAATAAACCCTCCACCCTGCCCCAAATTATGACTTCTTAATCCACTTTGGCTACAGTTGGCCCAGGCCATAGTTAACATGGCCCTGTTCTTTTCTCTTCTTTGCATTCCAGGAAAATAATTATCAACTGGTTTTCCCTCTGTGGGCATGTTTTTAAAAGATTAGTGGGGGAAAACAATCACTTTTTTCTTTACAGTTTTTCCACTCATTTGGTCTAGAAAGGATAATCTGGCAGAATTCCTGTTTTAGTTACGTAAAAGTAGAAGAAAAACAACAACAAATAAGTGAACATTTTATCATTCCTTATTTGAACATTTAAAAAAAACACAAAGAAACAACCAGCTTTTCACTCTTCCACTATTGAAGAACTTCCTCCCTTCTCCCCTGAAAGATCTTGACTTTCATATCAGAGAGTATAGCAGCCCAGTACAAAATGGCAATCAAAGGCACATAGTAGGGAACCATATTCTACACAGCATCTAGTGATGGTGAATCTTTGGGTTTCAATGTGTCAAAAGTTCAGCAAATGCCTAACTCTTCTGGTGTGTCACATTCCCCTGAACAAAAGATAACCAATTCTTCAAAATTCATTTATTTTAATAAACGCAGTCCAATAATTTGTGTGATCTCCAGGATCTGGTGTGCGCTACTTACTGTACTTTCAGGCAGTGTTCTCTTTCTGCTGACAGGCCCTAGTGCAGTGATGGTCATTCATTCATTCATTCATTCATTCATTCATTCATTCATTCATTCATTCATTCATTGGATTTCTATGCCGCCCCTCTCCGAGGATTCATGGCAGCTCACAACATATAAAATATACAATACATAATATAATCCAATTAATTAATTAAAAATCTAGAAACCCCCCAAAAAACCATTAAAAAAACAATCATTCCATTCACTTCACATTATCTCAACACATTCATTGGGCAGGGGGCAAAGATTTAATAGCCCCAGGCCTGGCGGCAAAAATAAGTGAGTCTTTAGACTCTTATGGAAGGCAAGGAGAGTGGGGGCAGTACGAATCTCCGGGGGAGCTGATTCAGCACCAAGTGTGCATACATACACCGGAGCACCGAAGACCAGATGGCCAGCACACTTGAAGACCAGCTGACAGCCTTAGGGCAGTGAGGGTGAACTTTTTCAGTGCCCAAACTGGAAATGTGTGCACACACAGGCGCTGGAGCACCTGAGTGCTGGAGCACCAGGACGACAAAAACCTGAAGACCAGGTGGCCAGTGCACATGTGCACACCGACTACCTGGTCTTCAAGTTTCCAGTGTGCTGGCCTTTGCACATACCAGAGTGCCAGAAACCCAAACCAGGTGGCTCGTACATGCATGTGCACTGGCCACCTGGTCTTTGAGTTTCTGGCACTCCAGTGCACATGAAGACCAGCTGGCATGTGAGCGTATGCATGCTGGAAACCAGAAGAGCAGTTGGCGACACTGAGGGTATCCACAGAGAGGGCTTTGCGTGCCTCCTCTGGTTCGCCATCACAACCCTACGGTCTATTTGAGGCTGTATCAAGTCATACAAGTTTGTTTTTGAAGTGGTTTCAGAAAATGCTCTTCGTGGCCTCTGAAAACCATTCCAATGTACCACCTTGCACAATTTTCAGGAGGTCTGGAGGCTGCTTGAGATCACTCCCTATTCTCACACAGCCCCCACAAATCATATATGAATGTAATGTGTTTTCAGGAATTGTTGCTGTTAGTTATTAGTGAATGACACCTTTGACACATGTCATAGCTACACCACTACTAACTTAGGGGAATCATGCCTTCTACGGTACCCCCCATACTATCCAGTTAAAATGGAAACTGGAAACTATATCAGGTGAACCAGACTGCCATCCTATACTAGCAAAGGGGCAAAATACTACTTTTGATATGGAGCAAGTTTGGGTGGAGATTACCTTCCCAGCAATCTAGGGATGGATTTAGATTGACAGTACCCATCCCTTTGTGTCTTCCAGAGATCATGGATTGTCCACACACTGGGACTACATACTGGGAACATAGGAAATGCAGATATATAAATATTTTGCGTCCTAAGATGTACACAAAACTAGGAGCTAGGACTCCTTGCCCTTGTAGTCCGAAATTTGGGGGCTTTGGGACATTCATTTCTCTGCAGCTAAGAATGTGAGATTGGCCAAACAGACTAGTTAGACAAATGCTGCATTGCTGATTTGGGGAAGTTCATTTATAGAATTAGCAAGGAATACTAGCATCAGTATATCTTTCCACTAGCTTTAGCTGACTAGAAGAAAGATGACTTCTATAAGGATGATGTTGGAGTACAAAATGTAGGGGGGGTGGAATACTGCCTTAGTTTGGAGACCTATTTTATTTATCTATCTATCTATCTATCTATCTATCTATCTATTTATCTATTTATCTATCTATCTACCATCTATCTATCTATTTATTTTATTTTATTTTATTTGTATGCCGCCCCTCTCCGTAGACTCGGGGCGGCTCACAACAACAATAGAACAATTCAAGACAAATGTAATAATTTAAAAACATTTAAAAAACCCATTATTAAAGCAGACATACACACAAACATACCATACATGAATTGTATAGATTGAATTAGGATTTTTAAAATTACTATTATTGTTGTTGTTGTTGTTATTATTGTTGTTATTATTGGGATTTATATGCCGCTTCTCTCCGAGGACTCGGGGCGGCTTACATTTATTACCATTGATATTATTGGTGAGTCAACAGAACCAAAAGAGATTGCCCATACACAAAGCTTTAAATTCTTATTTTTTTTAACTAGCTGATCATAGGTGGGTTCCTACCAGTTTGGACCAGTTCTATAGAACCGTTAGTACCTTGGCGGCCTGGGTTACTGGAACCAGCAGTGACCCAGGCCTGTCACACTCTCACGCTGGTTTTCTTGATATATACACACCTCTAGTATTTCTCAATTTTGGCAACTTTTAAATGTGCAGATTTCAATTGCTAGAATTCCCCAAATAGCTCTATAGCAACTACTGTACTTTGTTTGGTTAGGGTGTAGTTTCTTCCACCTTTAAACATTTGCATCTAAGCAGCACTGAGTTTGTTTCTCAGGAAGACAGTAAGACAGAAGAGTAGGGAAACCAGATAATGGAATATGATGCAACAGTTGAGTAGAAGCAGCATTTGTGTGAGAGAAAAAGAATGAAATTGAGGTATATGATACTGGAGATATCAAATGTTGACAAAATAGCAATTGCCCAGCAATATCAACACATCAAAAATTCCCCTATATCTAGCACACATATTCATGGGAGGCCTCTGGAAAATTTATCTGCAATACTAATCTGTGTAACATCTGCTTTAGCAGGCAGAAAAAGCCATATGCAGACTTTGGCTTACACAGTTTCTGCAGGGCATGATCCTATAATCTTCCTACCAGTTTCCTTTCCATAAGAAGTTGGATAACTATTTTTCTCTATATTCAGTCATGCATTCAATGCTGCAATTATAGTCATCAGTGAGGATAAAAATTGCCCATTTGTTTATTTTGTTTTATGTAAAATTATTAAAGGGTCTGTCTATATATTACTTTAAAAGCAACAACAAAATAAAAGCAGCTAAGCAAAGATCCAGTCTTAGTAGTGTCCAGCAAGATACAAGGTAATTCTCAACAGACCCTCGTCATGACCCCTTCTTGCTTCCCTATAGCCCGGTGGGGGGGGGAGGTTGCTCCTGGTTTGGCCCAGTTGTAAGAACTGGTAGCGCCGGCAGCAGGAGACACTGCCCACCTGCTGGGATGCTTTGCGCACGCACACCAGTAATAAGAACCCACTACTGCTACAGCCCCTTATGATCTGCAACCCCTCTTGCTTTTTAGAAGGGACTATTTATCAAAATGATTGACAGGCAGTCTTTAAGCCAATAATGTTAGAGTTAATTTCAAGTGAGTATCCTGAATACTCTTATAAAGTGACTTTCTGGTAGGGCTTCCCTCTTCTCAGGATGGAACTCTAATGGCTGAGAGAAATCAGGAAGAGCCACAACCTAGAGAATGATATTATATATGTTTGGATTCAAAACTCTGAATCCAAAGCTAGAATAGGTGGGGTGGAGAAAATGTCTCAGAAGTTACCCTAGAAGTTTGCTAGGGAAGAGCTTCCACACTTGCAAGATTCTACTAACGTAACCTTATAAAAAAGGTAATATTGGTACTCTTGTTTTGATTTTGAGCTACAGTGAAGACCTGACGGGAACGCTATCCAGTTGAAGGAAAAGAAGAAAAAGTAGCAGTTAAAACTACAACATCCCCCCAGTAAGGCATGAGGCTCAAGCACAAGTCAGAGTGGGTGGATGCTTTGGGCCTGCAGGTAATGATGGCCAAGCCTACAATCTTTTTTAAACAACAAGCTAGTGTTCTGGTGGTTAATGGAAGTCCAGCGAGAATCCAGATACAGTGTTTGCCAATGGTAGCACAATGTGTAAATATGGAATAGCAGGGAAAAGCAGATTCAGGACAAGTGCAATAGCAGTTAGGGCTAGAGAGTTACAACTTACAACTTGCCTGATTTTCCTCACCAAGCTAGAATTAAACAGACTTCCGATTTTTCTGAGCAAAGGCCACAATCTCTCACTGCTAAGAGCATCACTGCCACTGTGTGGAAATATAATTAACAGAGAATTGCAAGGCAAGTAAAACTGAAAGACCTTGGTTTTTCTTTTCATGTTTTAAAAAGTTGCATTAAATATACAAAATTCCATTTCTAAATAAAGAGTTTGATGAAAAATAATATCATCTACTACTAATACTAATACAACAACAACAATAATAATAATAATAAAATCAACAGACAATCCAAAGTGCAGACTCTGTAAAGAAACAGATGAAACAATCGATCACATACTCAGCTGCTGCAAAAAGATCGCACAGACTGACTACAAGCATAGACATGATGCTGTGGCACAGATGATCCACTGGAACTTGTGCCGGAACTACCATTTACCAGTGGCAAAGAATTGGTGGGATCATAAGCCTGAAAAAGTGGTCGAAAATGAGCAAGCAAAACTACTGTGGGACTTCCGACTTCAGACTGACCGAATTCTGAAGCATAACACACCAGACATTGTGATCGTGGAGAAAAAGAAAGTATGGATCATCGACATCACAATACCAGGGAACAGCAGAATTGAGAAGCAGCTAGAGAAATTAGTGAAATACGAAGATCTAAAAATCGAGCTGCAACGACTCTGGCATAAGCCAGTGAAAGTGGTCCCAGTGGTACTTGGTATGCTGGGTGCAGTACCAAAGGATCTCAGCGGACATTTGAAAACCATCGGAATTGACAAAATCTCCATCTCTCAATTGCAAAAGGCCGCTTTACTGGGATCGGCAAACATAATTCGCCGCTACATCACGCAGTCCTATGTGCTTGGGAAGCGCCCGACTGATGATAAAATATGAAATCCAGCATAGTGATCTCGTTTGCTGTGTTGTACTGACATAATAATGGAAAAACCTTGATAAAGGGGACCCAATGGTGGAGTACTACAATAGGAGATGGCCGAAAGGTTGATAGCAAATCCCTCCTCGCCCTTTTTATTTATTTATTTATTTATTGGATTTGTATGCCGCCCCTCTCCAGAGACTGGGGGCGGCTAACAGCGACAATAAAACAGTGTACAATAGTAATTTGGTATTGATGATTAAAAATCAATTAATATAAAAACCAAACATACATACATACATACATACCATGCATAGAATTGTAAAGGCCTAGGGGGAAAGAGGATCTCAATTCCCCCATGCCTGGCGGCAGAGGTGGGTTTTAAGTTGTTTACGAAAGGCTTCCCCACCCACTACCCTTTATTCTGATCTCGCCGTATTCTCTTTGTTTTCTTTTTCATTCATTTTATTTATTTAATTTGTATGCCGCCCATCTCCTGAGGGACTCTAGGCGGCATACAAATTAAATTAAATAAATAAAAGAATGATTCCATTATTCTGCTAATATTTTCTTTACACTTCCTTTCATGTCTCTGTTTTTATTGTTCCAAGCACCACAGGCAGCAAATAAATTTAACAAATAAAGGAATTTAAAATCAGAACAACATTCCAAGTGACAGGAATATGAAAGTAATTAACAGATGTTTAGCAACCCCCTGTAGAAAAGAATATCAGAGAATTTAGAGATTCTACTACAGGGAGAAAGGTAGTGTGGCAGTCATGAATGCATATTTATCTATCTATCTATCTATCTATCTATCTATCTATCTATCTATCTATCTATCTATCTATCTATCTATCTATCTATCTATCTATCTATTCAGTCCAATACATAATGAAGATTAATGAGATTAACCATGTGGTAATACATATCAAAGAGAGGAAAGGAAGGAAGGAAGGAAGGATGGAAGGAAGGATGAAAGGAAGGATGAAAGGAAGGAAAAAAGGATAGGAGTGAAGATATAAGAATAAAATACAATACATCAATGGAGGATAGAGGAGATATAGAGATATATGAGTGGAAGAAAAAAACATGAGATATAAGAGAGATAATTGGACAAGGGTTGGAAGGCATCCTAGTATACTTATGCACGCCCCTTACTGATCTCTTAGAAACTTGGAGAGGTCAATAGTGGATAGTCTAAGGGAAAAATGTTGGGGGTTAGGGGTAGACACTATGGAGTCCGGTAGTGAGTTCCACACTTTGACAACTCGATTGCTAAAGTCATATTTTTTACAATCCAGTTTGGAGCAGTTAATATTAAGTTTGTATCTGTTGTGTGCTCTTGTGTTGTTGTGGGTGAAGCTGAAGTAGTCATTGACAGGCAGGACGTTGCAGCATATGATCTTGTGGGCAATACTTAGATCATATTTAAGGCGTCGTAGTTCTAAGCTTTCTAGACCCAAGATTGTAAGTCTAGTTTTGTAAGGTATTCGGTTTCAAGTGGAGGAGTGAAGGGCTCTTATGGTGAAGTATCTTTGGATATCTTCAAGGGTGTTAATGTCTGAAATGTGATATGGGCTCCAGACAGATGAGCTGTATTCGAGGATGGGTCTGGCGAAATTCTTATAAACTCTGGTAAGTACAGTGAGATTGCCGGAGTAGAAACTACATAGGATCATATTAATAATTCTTGAAGCCTTTTTGACGATATTATTGCGGTGGGCTTTGGCACTTAAATCATTAGATATTAGTATACCAAGGTCTTTTACCGAGTGGGGGCTGTCTCTGAGATTTTGTTTACTCAATTTATATTTGAGTGTCGGATTCTTTTTGCCGATGTGGAGGACAGAGCATTTGTTGGTTGATATTTGAAGTTGCCAGGCGAAGCTCCTACTTTTTGTACATGTGAGTGTTGATCCATGTAAAAAAAAAAAGCATCAATCACAAAGTTACAATCATGTTGGTTGTGATATATTGGTTTGCTTTGTTCTTCAGTTGTCAAATTGTGATTATTTTGTAGAGATAGCCCTTGGCTTATGACCGGTTGTTTAACAATTGTTTGAAATTTCAACAGGCCCAGAATAAAGGCTTTAAGGCCCGTAAAGCACTTCTGCCCATTGTAAAATGTTATGCTACCCATCCCTCTGGTCAGGTAATGCCATTCTTGACATTTGACAACCAGTTTGTCTTTATGACCAGTTGCAGCATCCCCTGCTGACCCGACTGTGATTTGCAAAATTCTTTGCCAGTTTCTGGCAAAGAGAAGAATGGGTTTACACAAGACTATTTTGCAATAAACAAACAAACAATTAAATCTGCAAAACATTTGGGAAACACAACAAGCAGTTTCCTAGGATTTTGAATTGACCATCTGACTGTTAACATTAACATCTGTACAGTTAAGAAGATAGCTATGATATACAGAATGGTGATGGATGAGCCTAAAAAAAGATCACTGAAACAGCCTATTATTTTTAGTAATAGGAACTTCAAGGAATAATGCTTGTCCATTACTAATTGTAGAGTTCAGGAATGGACAATTCAAGCATTACTGTTATTGTGTTGATTGTTCAAATTTAAAAGAGATGAATCTTCTAATGGAATTTGGGAAGAAATTGGGAAGATTTTGGAAATCCTGGGTCTTATGTCCCTCTCCTTGCTTCTGCAAAAAGTGAGCTTTTTTCTTTATATGATTCTAATGCATATGCTATAATATAAGTTAGATAATATTGGTAAAATATTCAACCCTAAGTTGGGTCCATGAACTTAGTCCTATAACAATGATGGTGAACCTATGGCACGGGTGCCACAGGCGGCACCGGGAGCCATATTTTCTGACATGCGAGCCATTGCCCTAGCATGTGCGCACTGGCCAGCTTATTTTTTGTTCACACAGAGCCTCTGGGAAGGCATTTTCGGCTTCCAGAGGGCCTCCGGGGGAGGTGAGGACGTTTTTGCCCTCCCCAGGCTCCAGGGAAGCCTCTGTAGCCTGGGAAGGGTGAAAAACAGGCCTACCAGGCCTACCAGGAATGGGCTGTTTCTGGCCTGCAGGGGGCAGGGGAGGCAATTTTTACCCTCCCCAAGCATTGGATTATGGGTATGGGCACTTGCCCAGACACGATAGTGTGTGCACACAACTTTCGGCACCTGAAGGAAAAAAGGTTTGCTATCATTGTCCTACAAGTTAAATCCAGAAGAGTCAACATGTCAAAGCATCAAAATGTTTTTTAAAACACCCATGTTTCAACAGTTTAGTAATCCTTAGCCTTCCCTTGTCATATCAGTTGCAATGTGAAATTTACATGTGAAATTTAAGTTTTAGAACTGCTGTGCAGGGATTCCTAAAACCAGAAAAGATAATCTGGACTAAAAATTGAAATAAGCAGTTACTCTGCCAGCCCATAAGAATACAAAGTTGCTAAGTATGTAAATATAACGTGTAAATAGTTGCCTGAGGAGAATGCTGTCTCCAGGCAGATTGAAAAGACAAGGTTGCGTCTGATTGGCTCAGACGCGGGACAGCTCTTTTGGCGCGAGCCTTAAGAGTATAAATAGAGCCGAGTTTCTCATTGCCGGCTGGCGAGTTCCCAGCTGATTGTCACTTGCAGAAAGAGCTGAATAAAGGGAACCGTTGTTTAGCACTTGGTCTGGCGTCTCAATACTTTTCACTGGTGACGAGAACCGGAGAGAACCTACGAGCAAGATGAATCCTTCGCAGATCGGCCGAGCACCCGACTACTTCGACCCCGAAAAAGCGTCTTGGGAAGCCTACATGACACGCTTCGAAATTTTCCTGGAAGCCGCCGGTATGGGGACCGCCGAAGAGGACAGAAAGCGAGCCATCTTCCTTAACTATTGCGGCCCCGAAATCTTCGATTTGGTTCAAACGCTCACCGATCCGCTTCCAGCCAAGAACGTTCCGTGGCCAGACTTACAATCCAAGCTTGCGGGTCACTTCAAACCCACGAAGCCGGCTGTGGTATACCGCCATCAGTTCTCCAGGATGGCTCAACGAGAAGCTGAGTCTATTAACCAATTCGCCACCAGACTCCGAACTGTACTGTCAAAGTGCCGGTTTGACAGCCCAGAAGCTCGACTAACCGACGCGATCATATTCGGCATGAAAAACGCCACTGTTCGTAACAAACTCCTCACCGAGGACGAACCTACTTTGCAAACCGTCATTAAACTCGCCCAGACTGCCGAGGTCGCCGAAGCAGCAGCCAAAGACCTTCAAAGCCACGTAAGCAAAGATGCCGTCTCCAAAATCTCCTCCGCAGCTGACCCAGCAGACGACCTCAGCCCTCCAGCTACCGCCGACGACACATGCCTACTGCTTCCGAACGACCCCTCCAGACAACCAAGATACCCTCGCCCACCAGCCCCATGCCCGGGTTGCCGGGGAAATCATCCGCGACTTCGCTGCCCGTTCCGGGATGCCATCTGTCGCCGCTGCAATCGGCGCGGTCACATCGCTGAGGCCTGCCGGGCTCCCCTGCCTGAAGAAACTTTTTCCGCTCCTCGACAACAGCGATTCTCCTACCAGGCTCCACAAGCAAGAGAAAACCGGCCTCCCAGATCTTTCAACCGGAAAAACAACTCAGCCGCTAACCGCGACTACAACAGAGGTAACTGTCAAACTTACGTAAATTGCGCAAATGCAACGCAAGGCACCAAAATCATTATTTCTCTGCTTCTAAATGGCAAGCCTTGCGATTTAGAGTTGGACACCGGGTCTAAACACTCTATTATGCCTTGGGACAAATTCAAAATGTATATGCCAAATGTTTGTAAATCTAAATTAACTCAAACTACTTTAATTATAAGGGATTTCCAGGGACATGTCATCCCTGTATTAGGTAAAGTTGATATTCCTGTACAATTCAAATCTGTAAAATGTTCCCTACCTTTGGTAATAGTAGATGGGGCAAGGCATTCACTCCTTGGGTTAACCTGGATGCCCCCCTTAGGGATTGAGATCTCTGGCATATGTATGCTTCAGTCTCCCTCTGATACCCCAGACTTTGTACATGAGTTTCCTGAAGTATTCAGCCCCACTTTGGGAACTTATAAAGGGGACCCTATTTCTTTCTCCATAGACCCAAAGGTCCCACCCATCCGCCTGAAGCCAAGAAGGGTTCCTTTACCTCTGCTGCCCAAACTAGACCACCAGCTAGACCAACTTATCGCTCAGGGAATTCTAGTCCCTGTAGAGCAAGGGCCATGGGAGACTCCAATTGTCACACCATTAAAACCGGACGGTTCATTAAGAGTCTGTGCGGACTATAAATCAACTATAAATAAGGCCCTTCAGCATCACCCCTATCCTATACCAGTGGTTCAGCACCTCCTGCACTCCCTAGGAGAAGGAAAGGTTTTTGCAAAGATCGACCTTGCTCAGGCATACCTGCAGCTTCCGGTCGATGAGCCTACCTCTTTGGCACAGACAATTGTCACACACAGAGGGGCTTTCAGATGCACCAGGTTGCAATTCGGGGTAAGCATAGCCCCCGGTATATTTCAGAGTCTAATGGAGCGTGTGTTAACGGGTCTTGAAGGAACCATACCCTACTTCGATGATATTCTAATTTCGGCTAAATCCATTCCCCAATTGAACCATAGAATCAGGGCTGTGCTACAACACCTCCAATCTAAAGGGCTCAGAGTAAAAGCAGACAAGTGTGTGTGGGGCACCAAAAGCATTGAATTTCTTGGGTATAGAATAGACTGTCAGGGTATCCACCCCACCACTGAAAAATTAAAAGCAATTACCGAAGCACCTGAACCAACCAATAAGACTGAACTACAAGCTTTCTTAGGTCTTCTGAATTTTTATTCTATTTTTTTGAGACAGAAGGCAACGGTCGCAGAACCCCTCCACCGACTCCTTCAGAAGGGAATTCCCTGGACCTGGGGCAGACCTGAACGCGAAGCATTTTCTCTAATAAAAAACTTATTGACTTCTAATAGTGTGGTGGTGCAGTACAGTTCGGTCTTGCCCATAAGGCTTACTTGTGATGCTTCGGCTTATGGGGTGGGCGGAGTATTGGCCCACGTATTGCCAGACAATACTGAAGCACCTATAGCTTTTTTCTCTAGAACGCTGACCTCCTCTGAACGGAACTATAGCCAGCTGGATAAGGAGGCCCTGGCTTTAATAGCTTGCATTAAGAAATTTCATAACTATTTATTTGGAAGGAGGTTTGAATTAATAACTGACCACAAACCCCTTTTGGCACTGTTGCCTTCAGATAAACCTACCCCTCCGTTCATGTCCCCTAGACTAATTAGATGGGCTCTATTCCTCTCCAGTTACCAGTATACCTTAATCCATAAGGGGGGGAAATCCATAAGCCACGCTGATGGACTAAGTAGGTGCCCTTTGGCACAAAGAGGGGAAGACCCAGTTTCTTCTGAGGATGTACTACTATTAGAAATAGAAGAAACCCCTCTAACTTCAGCCAGGGAAGTGGCTGAGCATACTAAATCAGATCCAATTCTTCAAACAGTCATAAATTGTATACACAGGGGTTGGCATGGGGGACCAGAGGAGAGGGGACTGGCAGATTTTAAGACAAAACGACTAGAATTGTCCTACCTAAAAGGATGTGTACTGTGGGGGGATCGAGTGGTCATTCCAGCAACACTTAGGAAGAAGGTACTGACTATGTTACATGTGGGACACCCAGGCATTGTCAGAATGAAAGGGTTGGCTAGGGGATACCTGTGGTGGCCTGGCCTAGATCTCGATATTGAGCATTGGGTAGCCAGGTGTGACCCTTGCCAGGAGTCACGGCCCAATCCCCCTCGAACTGCCCCCGTGGAATGGGAAGAGCCCACTGGACCTTGGTCCAGGATACACATAGATTTTGCTGGCCCCATTGGGTCCCAGTATTTCCTGGTTGTCGTGGATGCTTTTTCTAAGTGGGTAGAGATAGTGGCAATGCAAAATATAACCACATGTGCCACTATTAAGGCTCTGTATCACTTATTTGCAACCCATGGGTGTCCTGACGTACTTGTTTCAGATAATGGGCCACAACTGACCGCCCGACAGTTTGAGGTGTTCTTGAGTAACCTAGGGGTCAGACATGCGTTAATCTCCCCTTACTCCCCATGGGCTAATGGGTTGGCTGAACGTTACGTTCGTGTGGCGAAAGAGGCACTGCGCAGAGCAGGCCCTGGGGAAATACAACATAAATTAGACCAATTCCTATTAATGCAACATATTACACCTAATGCTGCCTCCCATAAAAGCCCTGCAGAAGTCTTAATGGGGCGAAAACTAAGGTCTCCTTTAGACAGGTTGCACCCTCGCTATTCCAATACCATGGGTCAGGTGAAATGTCTGTATTACCAGAAAGAAGCATGTATCTAGGCCAATATGTATTTGCCAGGAATTTTGATGGGGGAGTTCAATGGGTAAAAGGGAAAATCATTCAACAAACGGGGCCAAAGACATATTTAGTACAAACAGAGGATGGCCGTACTTGGAAACGGCACATTGATTACGTAAGAGGGCGGATTAACTCTGATAATAAGCAAACCGCCATTGTAACATCTTCCCCCAAAGCAGACTCTTATGTACAACCAGAATTGTTGGATGTAAATTTGGGCTTACCGAGGCTGGAACGTTCCCACGACACCGACGAGCCACCATCGTCCTCCTCCGACGTCGATTCAGCGCCATTCGGGACAGCGCAGCAGGCCGGAGCCCCCACTCGGGCCCAGCCAGGTTCCGGATCCGACAGAGAGCCAACCTCCACCAACGAAGTCCCTGACTCAACTGATCTGCGCAGGTCTGAGCGAGCCTCGCGCAGACCCACTCGATTGGAGGATTTCATCACATGGCTCAACTGATGGACAGTATGCAATTGACTAAGGAGGGAGGGGTGTTAAGTATGTAAATATAACGTGTAAATAGTTGCCTGAGGAGAATGCTGTCTCCAGGCAGATTGAAAAGACAAGGTTGCGTCTGATTGGCTCAGACGTGGGACAGCTCTTTTGGCGCGAGCCTTAAGAGTATAAATAGAGCCGAGTTTCTCATTGCCGGCTGGCGAGTTCCCAGCTGATTGTCACTTGCAGAAAGAGCTGAATAAAGGGAACCGTTGTTTAGCACTTGGTCTGGCGTCTCAATACTTTTCAAAAGTAATGATCTAACATGCTTGCAATTTGGAGCCATTTTTAAAATTATTTGTAGAATATAGGATGTGTCCTAGAGGTGGGTTTCAGCAGGTTCTGGCAGAAAAAAGTTTGAGTAGTTCGGAGAAACGGTAAATATCATGTCTGACTGGCTCCACCCCCATCTATTTTATGCATCCCAAGTCCCAGCTGATCAGGAGGAAATGGGGATTTTGCAGTAAACATCTCCTGGAGTGGGGTGGGAATGGAGATTTTACAGTATCTTTCCCCTGCCATGCCCACCAAGCCACACCCACCAAGCCACACCCACAGAACCAGCATTTAAAAAATTGGAATCTCCCCACTGATGTGTCCAAACCATAGATTGAATACTGTGCTTCCTGATCATGGATTAAATATGTCATAGTCCCAAGTCACTCTGCCAGTTTTTTCCCCCTCTCCCTCTTTAGCATTATCTTGACTCCTCACAGATCTAGGATTTGAAATAGTTGATTTTAATTAAATATGCACAATTTAAGATAGGCATGATCACAAAAAGGCTAAGAGAAGTAAAAATCAAAAGTAGATGACAGATAAATTTCCAGGAACCAAAATGAGGTCACAATCAATCAATCAAACAAACAAACATTTAAATTGCTGCAAGGAAGGTAATATAACCATAGAAGCAAAGATCAGAATCTACACAAACAAAACCTTGATAACACAGTACTGTTTCTCATAAGTGATGACGATGATGAAAATAATAATAAAAATAAGGTTCCAGGAAATTTAACAAGGCCAAGGAAAAATGAATAAAACTGTGAAACAAAAGGCCGAGGCAGAAATATTCTATTATAAAAATGCCATCTTTCAGTCTTTTACTGCCATCTTCAGTTATACAGCAGATGGACATATTATGTAAACATGATTTTAAAATGGTTTGCATTAAAATGGGTAGTGGGTATTCTACATATACAGTAAGATTTTGTTTTGAGCCCTATTTGAGCCCTTTCTCAATCCCCTTGTTCTCAAAGCCCATTGGTAATACAGTAGTGGGTGGAATAAGGCTGGAAAGCTTTGAGTCAGTTATCTCTCACGTTATAGCCCTTTGGCCCTCTGTTGTATTTCTTAGCACAAAAAAAGAAAGAAAGAAAGAAAGAAAGAAAGAAAGAGTCAATATTGATTAACTAGTAGTCAAATGCTTTGAGGCATAAGCTATTGTTTAAATTTGTTTGTTTGTATTTCACATTTCCGAACTGCCCGTCTCCCTCAAAGAGATACAATTGTTTTCTGGTTTGCATATTTGTATTTTTAAAAATGGCATGTGCTACATACTGCTGATATCAGACATGGAAACAGGCCAGCCACAAACTTACCTGACAGTTCCATTAAATTCAATTTTTTTTGACTAGTCTGCATGAGATCAAGCTGACTAACTGATAGCCATGAATACCACATATAGGAGCACAGAGGTAGGAACTGGAGAATAAATGAAGAACTCCTTCCTGGTCCAAATGTTTTATTATTTTGTTCCTAAATCAGAACTCTGAATAAAAGATTATATAAGAATTGCATAATATTTGGTTAGGTCAGCCAACCATTGAAACAGTTATATATCCCAATGCATAAAAAATACATAGCTTCTTTTAAACAAATATCCCTCAGTCTTACGCATGGCTGGAATCCTAAGGACATGTTTACTTTAAAGTAAATTCTACTAGAAAGATAAACATAATTTCAAGCAAGCTTGTTTACAACTGGAGTGTTAAGTATTTAAAGAGTTTTTTTTAAGTCAACAGAAATAGTCCAGATGTGGTGTTGATGTGTAACTGGTATTTTGATACTCAAGTGTACTGTAAAAGATTCTGTCTCCTGTCATGGAAGAGTGGCAGCCGACCTGAATCAACATACTGTGAGGTCTCCATAGGCAATGGCACTGCCAGATGAGGTATGTGTGGGCCAGTCTTTAAAATGTCTCAGCCATCCCTTTCACAACTAAAAAAAAAAAAGTGTTGAAATAAAAGTCAAGGCTAAAAAAGAGAAAGGCTAGAAAACCACAAATTGATGAATTATAAATCCATAATATTATTTCCAAGAGAAATGCCTTATTACTAAGTCAGTGACATTCCAGAAAAAGGTTTAATATATGATGAGTGAATATATTTCTGGTTTCTAACAGGAATTGAAAATTTTTATTAAGAAGGAGAACCCAGTAGTTTTCCTAAACCCTTGGCTACGTATTGATCACATGCAGTAAAGAGCATGATAATGAGTGTCACTATATGTTCTGCTGGCGTGTTTCAACTGCCTGTAATTACAGAGTAATTAGTCCAGGAAGACACACACCACACGATAAAAGGAAAACCCAAAAGTTTTTATAAACAGAAAAACAGAAACAGCTCCCTTTTTAAATGTCAAAGGGATTTTCTGGTACACACAAGGCACAGATTAAATGCAATCCAATTGCTCACCCAATAACTGGGAAATTGAGTCCAATTCTAAAGTCCAGAGAGTCCACACACAATCTTGAACAGCACAAAAACCACGATCTTGATGAAACAATGAATCAGATAAACGGCCATGAGGCTAAAACACCAGGTTGCACTTTTATCTGTAGCACTAATTACAGCAGCCCCACCCAACCAGAGGTGACCTCATTTTCTCTTGTAATAATCCTTCAGTTGTTGTCTCCTATGCATCACTTTACGCATGCGTGGATGTGTCATTAATTCTTGTTCAGAATCCAAGGATGATACAGATGATTGATCTCCTCCTGGGCTGTCTGCCAAACTCCCCTCTTCCCTGTCACTCACACTTCCTTGGTCAGAGGAGGCTTCGTCGGCAGATTCCATTGGGAGCAAAACAGGCCTGCGGCATGTGGATGTTTCCCCAACATCCACCTGCACATTCCTTGGGGCAGGAGCTGGGCCAGAGTAATCACAACACTATAAATAAAGAGGTGTTTTCTATCTCTGCCTCTTTGTCTCAATATAATATCTTTACAATGTTCATGTAGAATGTTTTATAGAATTCTACATGTATGTGCTGAAATATCACTGCTATGAACTATATTTTAGTGACAACCAGCACATTAATTTTAGTAACTTAACCAGCCATTTATGTAGGGATATTTTACGCACAATTTACTGAATTTCACTTTCTTCTTCACTCACAGGATATTTTCATTTAACTATTTTCAACTATTTTTAGTGTGTAGGTTCTATACTTGCTCAGTTCAATCTTACTATTTAAAAAAGTGAAAGATGCTGTTTCCACGTAATTTGACTATTTTGAACTAGCAAAGTATACAGAAATATCAAACTATTATCGCAAATAAATGTTTGTTTATTAATTGTGTTCATCTACAATGTGAACTCAAGATTCACTCTTATATTTTTCTATATGATTTTAATTTATGGAATCATTTATTTTAATGCAAAAACTCATAGAAAATTTATATTTTTAGGGTATAGAATCAATTAGAGAGAACAAGAACAATTTTCTAAAATAAAAATGAAACATATATTTACTTTTAAAAGAAGTTATATTATTAAACCTTAATAGGTATATAGAGCATCTGTATTAACAGATAACCCTAAAAGAGTGTCCAAAATATGTGATTACAGTGATCCCCCGCTCGTTGCGAGGGTTCCGTTCCAGGACCCCCCGCAACGAGCGGGTTTTCGCGAAGTAGCGCTGCGGAAGTAAAAACACCATCTGCGCATGTGCAGATGGTGTTTTAAACTTCCGCAGCGCTAGCGAGGAGCCGAAGATTGGGGGGCGGCGCGGCTCTTTTAAAACATCGCCACCGACATGGGGGGCTCACTAGCACCCCCCCGAACCCCCAACCCGGGTTTGGGGGGGTGCTAGCAAGCCCCCCATGTCGGCGGCGATGTTTTAAAAGAGCCGCGCCGCCCCCCAATCTTCGGCTCCTCAGCGGCAAGCGAGCGAAGCCAAGCCGGCAGCAATGTCGCCGCCGCTGCAGCCAACGCGCGCTACGATCTTCCGGGCCAGCCAGGCTCAGTCACGGAAGGCAGCCGCTTGGCCCGGGATGCTGGGCCGAGAGGAGCCGGGCTTGATCCGCTGAGCCTGGCTGGCCCGGAAGATCGTAGCGCGCGTTGGCTGCAGCGGCGGCGACATTGCTGCCGGCTTGGCTTCGCTCGCCGCTGCAGCCAACACGCGCTACGATCTTCCGGGCCAGCCAGGCTCAGCGGATCAAGCCCGGCTCCTCTCGGCCCAGCATCCCAGGCCAAGCGGCTGCGTTCCGTCACTGAGCCTGGCTGGCCCAGAAGATCGTAGCGCGCGTTGGCTGCAGCGGCGGCGACATTGCTGCCGGCTTGGCTTCGCTCGCCGCTGCAGCCAACGCGCGCTATGATCTTCCGGGCCAGCCAGGCTCAGCGGATCAAGCCCGGCTCCTCTCGGCCCAGCATCCCGGGCCAAGCGGCTGCGTTCCGTCACTGAGCCTGGCTGGCCCGGAAGATCGTAGCGCGCGTTGGCTGCAGCGGCGGCGACATTGCTGCCGGCTTGGCTTCGCTCGCCGCTGCAGCCAACGCGCGCTACGATCTTCCGGGCCAGCCAGGCTCAGTCACGGAAGGCAGCTGCTTGGCCCGGGATGCTGGGCCGAAAGGAGCCGGGCTTGAAGATCGCAGCGCGCGTTGGCTGCGGTGGCGAGGGCTTGCGATGGAGGGTGGAGGAAGCGGCCATGGGAGGGCGAGCTGCCTCAGGGAGGAGGATCGGGCGGGACCAGGTGGGGGCTGGAATTTCTCCGCTGGGAAGAAGCGGCCAGGGCGAAGGGCGGGCGAGCGGCGAAGGGCGGGCGAGCGGGTGCTGGGGAGGGCTTCTCGCCCTCCCGCCAGCAAGAGGGGGAGCGAACGGCGTGGGCAGGCGAAGGGCGGGCGAGCGGCAGCGAGGAGTTTGCGTGGGCGGTGGGGAAACTCCTCGCTGATGCCAGCAAGAGGGGGAAGACCCAGGGAAGCCGCCCAGCAGCTGATCTCCCGGTTGCCATCTACGCATGCGTGCCCATAGAAAAAAAGGGCACGCATGCGTAGATGGTATTTTGACTTCCGGGTTGAAAAATCGCAAATTACCCTGTTCGCAATGGTCGGGGACGCAATAACCGGGGGATCACTGTATATATAAGTCATAAGCATGTTTAAACATCATAAATGGCCCAGAAAGTTAAAGGATTGAAGGCTTATCTATCACAGCATTTGTGTATGTCTCTGTAAATTTGGTCTTTTTTCCTCTGCAGCTTTTCACGGATGCCAAATTTTGAAGCAAGTTCCCATACTTGGTTGTCTTCAACAATAAAATAATAGTCAGCATGAATTCTGTAATGTCTAGTCTTAACACACATTTAATGTCACATAGTTCAGTGAGAGCCTTAGAATTTCAATGGAACTTACTACCTTATAAGTCTGTAAAGAGTTACTGAACTACCAGCCTGAGGCATATTGAATACCAGCATAGTTAATGCGTAATGTGTGCTATTGTAGGCTGCAGCTAACTTTAGCCTATGCATAAATAAATTGGCCTGTAATCTTAAACCATTTAAACACAATAATTGAGGCAATGGTTCTCAGGGATTAATTACTGAACTAATCCAAGAGATACTTCACTTCGATAAAATTCAGTATATTGATTTTGTCTTAACTATAAGCCAGATATGAAAGTGATTGGTCCAGTTTCATGTACCAATCAGAATCCAGAGACACAATACTAACATTTGATTCACTTCTTAAACAATCTTCAAGAAAAATGGGATGGTCCTCAATATTTATGTTGCAAATATTCTTGGAATAGGTAGCCTTAGCAGTAAGTTACAGAAAGCTAAGTACGTAAGTCAGAACAGCAAACAGAAAACCTAGATATTGCTACACTTTCAAAATCTATGACTCATCAAACTCTGTAGATGCTACTACTTCTGACTACCAGTGCTTGATAATATCCCTGTTTTGACAGCTTCAGATGTTATTGGACATCTGATATATGCTTGGTGGATAGCACACTGTTCAGTCATATCCCAACATTTAAAATCAAATTTGCTTTGAATCAAAATTTTAATATCATATTCTACATCTATGTAGTGAGACTGCCCTCAAGTGGCTTTTTCAGAAAATAACAAGCTTTCTTAGAGGGAAGACTATTTTGCAAAGAAAGAGAAATTTGTGTAACTATTTTTCCCATGCCACTCACAAAATCTCATCCTTGGTTAACACTGAAATGGCTGGATCTTTGACTTTGGATCTGGATTTGGATCTTATGCTATGGTTTATAAAATACAACTTGAATTGAATTTCAAGTTTCAACCGAATACACAGTTAGTTAGTTAGTTGGTTGGTTGGTTGGTTGGTTGGTTGGTTGGTTGGTTGGTTGGTTGGTTGGTTGGTTGGTTGGTTGGTTGGTTGGTTGGTTGGTTGGTTGGTTGGTTGGTTGGTTGGTTGGTTGGTTGGTTAGTTAGATAGATAGATAGATAGATAGATAGATAGATAGATAGATAGATAGATAGATAGATAGATAGATAGATAGATAGATAGATAGATAGATAGATAGATAGATAGATAGTTTGTTTATCCTAAATCTTTCCAATGTTGTGATATACTTTTAACAATACATCCATTTTTCTACTAATGGATTTTAAAATGTGGCATAAGTTGAAACAATGCTGTTTGTATTTAATGTGCCACAGAACATGTTGCTGATTTTTCTCGAGCATTTTGTAAGAGCAGTTTTAGGATAGATCAGGATCAGGTTCAATAGGGAGGAGAATGTTTTGTCTCACCAAAACAGTGTAATGTTCTAATGTTTCGTTCTTGTATGAATTTCCCGCAGTTTTCTTTTGAAACCAAGAAAATTCAGCAATCCAGTTCCAAGTACTTTTATTCCCCAGCCATAATAAAATCTCCAGCCGGGAATTAAAACCATACATTAAGCCATGGGCAAGTGAGCCACAAACAAAAAGGGCTGGGTTTCAGTTACACATTTAAACAGTTTTAAACAAAGTAAGATATGTACTGTATATACTAACTATTGGAACAACCTGATATCACTGCTATATTTAATAGGGCTCAGTCAACCTATCTGCCAATTTCTCCTGTATATCCATCTGAGAAGAAATCCAGTTCAGCATATTCTCTTTCCTTCCATAGTTGTGTTTTCCCCTGGATTTATTCCTCCTTTTAAAAATCTTGTATCTTTTCAAACTCTTGCACACTGTACTCTAAACTTTAAATATCCTAATATCCTAACAGATATTTTGGATTTAGTTCTTGATAACATCATACAGTATACAGTAATATGTACTGTACTGTATGATAGTTATGCAGCTTCATTCATTCCATAAAGCAAGAGAATGGTATTTCCTTACATACTGTTGTGATTCAGCCTGAGGCTCCTCAGGGACCGGCTGCGTCTCTGCTGGATCCAGGCCCGGAGGAGGAGGACAGTGAACAGGAGGGGGAGGAACAGGCAGACGGGGGAGAGGAAAGTCAGGAAGAGGATGAGGGAGAGCAGCCTGAGAGCCCCGGGGGGGAGCTCTCCCCAGCCAGTAGCCTGGCCTCATTGGATGAGGAAGCACAGGCTACAATTGACATGAGACAGCGACGTGCAGCTCAGAGACGGGACCAATTAGAAAGGTATTGGCATCACTGAATTGGCAACAGCTGGGTTTGGGTGTGGTTCTCCTCAGCAGGGTTTAAAAGGCAGGCCAGCCCCTTAAGCCATGTGGAGCGTTATCAACTGAAAGTTCTGTGACCCTGCTTTGCTTCTCGGAGTCTCTGATCTTGGCTTGTGGCCTAGAAGACTGGAAGACTTGGGGGAGGCATATGTTTGTTATCTCCAGCGTTGTTTTTGACTACAAGAATCCTGTTTTACTTCATGGCCTTCGTGAAACATCTTTGAAGTTTCAGCGTGTTCCTGTTTGTAAGGACATTTTCTGTTACCTGTGTTTGCTTTGAATTCTATAAACTGCCTTTGCTTTTTACCAGTGTGTCTGGATTCTCTTTTTGGGTTGGTGTTTGCTTCTGGAGGGACCCAGACAGAACACATACTCATAAATCTTATTTGTTTTATTCAAGTTTGAATAATAAGTATATATAAAATGCATATGATTTTTAAAAAACATAATGTGAATTCCTATAATTCTGACTTACAATTTCACCTCAGCCTACAATCTCAGGTCCATACAGAAAAAATTCTACAACTGGATTTCTTTTTCATTTCCATTTATTTGTTTGTTTGTTTATTAGATTTCTATGTTGCCCTTCTCCGCAGATGTAGGGCGGCTCACAACAAAATAAATATAATAGTACAATATATAAGAAATCTAAATTTAAAATTAGATCTAAAACCCCAATACATTAAAAACAATCATCCACATTCATCCCATATACATGGATACTCTTATCTTGTACATACTAAGACATTCCAAACAAGCAATAATTTCATTGATCACATACTAGGATCTCAAGCACGTAACTTGTCATAAAATAAACAAGGATACACGGTTTCATTTCATAAAGAAGACCATCCTTAGATAAATCAAAGGTTCACTTAGTATTTGCTTTGTTTTAGTCACACAGAAATCCAAGTAATACCACTACATTATATGCAGTTGGCTAGGAAATCAGGTTGTATAAATCCTTTGAAAGAGGGGCTTTGAAACACCAAGAAGCACATCTTCTTGCAATTGTTAAAACATCTGTTTTTCTAGGTCTCATAGATTGTTCTTGGCCTTATCTTAAAATGACCAGATTTTAACATTGGAAAAGAGGGACACTATTGACGGGGTGGGGGGTGTCTTGATTAAAAATTTGTTCTATATGGAGCAAAGAAAATATTTATTTATTTCTCTCTCTCCCTCCTTCCCTCCCTCTCCCTTTTTCTTCCTCTCCCTTTCTTCCTCTAACTTTCTTTCTCTTCCATCCTCCCTTTTTCTTTCTCTCTCTCCTTCCCTCTGTCTCCCTCTCTCTTCCTCCCTTTCTATTTCTCTCTTTCTCTCTCTCCCTCCCTTTCTATTTCTCTTTCCCTCTTTCTGTTTCTTTCTTTCTTTCTTTTTCTTTCTTTCTTTCTTTCTTTCTTTCCTTCTTTCTTTCTCTCTCTCACTCCCTCTTTCTTTCTTAATTTCTCATTCTTCCAGTGACCCTTCTGTCACGGCCATTGCAAGCAGCTCCATTCCACAATTCTGGCATATCCCACCACCATGTCCCATCTTGCGATTGTCATCTCACCTCTTTGCCAGGGCCGAAGGAGGATCCTGCTCCCTTTGGCTGGGTGATTGGGCCAAGATGCTCCCCCCACCCCATCTTTTAGGTGAAGGTGGGCTCAAAATGGCAACATCTACTGCAGGCACGAGAAGGCCAAGGGCAGGAGGCACCCGGAGATTGGGTTGGAAGTGCTGGACTGGAAGGAAGCCCCATAACCTGAATTCAATAGTTGATGAAGTTCGCTGTTTAATGGTAGCCGAGGAGCAGCCAAAGGAGGCCGATCACACCCCACTGCGTACTTCCCCCATCCCCTTCCCACGGTTCACAAACAGTGCCTTTTCCAACAGGACACAAGCTTCATCCTCTCCACCCTCTTTGCTCTTTGGAGCGGATCAAAAGCTCAGCAGATTTACAAAAACACTTGAGCAGAAGAGGATTCTCAGCCGCCTGAAGAACCCACTAGCCGGACTACTGAACAAAGCTTGCTTAACCTGCACTGTACCAGAGAAAAGCGCTCCTTGAGCGGGGGGAGGGGGGATCAAAATTAGGCATCACTTTAATTGCAGAGCCCTTGATCAAATTTCCCAGAGATTCTCCATGGTCCAGGTGCTGGTTGTCCCAAAGGTGACCATACGTCCCGTTTTTTAAAAATTGGGACTTTTTAAAAACATTGCGGGATACAGGACAAATTGCTCAAAAGCAGGACTGTCCCGCAAAAAACAGGACGTCTGGTCACCTTACTTTATCTGTATAGATGTGCATGTACAGCCATTTTCAATTTTTCCAGCAAAGCAAAGTGGCTGTGCATCTACTGAGGTAGAGATGGCTGGAACAATTTTCTATATATGTTTTGATTATTATCAGTGGAATTTCCCTCAGTAATTTAGATGTTTTAAATATCAATTTAAATTGATATTTAAATATAAAATATCAAGACGTTTTAACTCAAGTTTCATATTGGATTGTTCATTTAATTTTCCAAAACACTAGTTTAGGGTTTGATATATTAATATTTCCAGAGTGAGATTATTCAGAGCTCTGAAAACAGGCAGTTATATTTTCCATAAAAGTAACATATAACCCTATTTAACACTGAAAATATGAAAATTAAGTCATCTAAAAAATTAGAAAAGCCAAAGGCAAAACTGATATTCTTTCTTAACTATGTTGGAAAATATTTCTGTGTTTACAAGGCACTTTAGAATTTAAGAACTTGTTTTGTAAAACCACAATGTAATGGCAAGTTTATGTTCCAATTACATCAGCATATTACAATTTGGGAATATTCAATTTCTCGCTATTTTTATTTATTACTAAAGTTTTAGTAATACTAAAGAACTTTTACTACTTGATGTTCTCCATTATTTGCTGTAATATATGCACAGATATAATAAAGTTAAAGTAAGATCAAAAACGTGAGGAGGGAATTTATGTTCAAAAGGCATTTTATATTCCTACTTCCTAGGTGCTGCTCTCTTCCTACCACACATATTATATGGAGTTAACAGCCATTTAGGATAAGTGTAATATGAAATATTCTATTCAGAAATACTTAGAGCCAGAAGCTCATACTCTATTTAAAGGGCTATTATTAGAGGTGAAATAATCAGGAGACATATAAGTATTAGTAGACTTGTGCATTTCAGAGTACAATGCCTAATCACTGCATTAAGTTTTAACTTGCTTTAGTATTTTGATATCTGAGATGGAGGGGGGCATGGAAATGCAAATACCAACATAGTGCAAAAGATGCTACTTAAGGACTTGCATCAAATATCATAACATGATTAATAAAAATCACACAGTCATAAGGTAGTTACAATGATTTCATTATGACTTGTTATGGCCACTTATATTTCTAAGTAGGCATTGCCCCGGAAGCGGAGTATCGACGCTGAGACAGTAGCTGGATTTTAATAATGGGTCACTTTATTAATTAGCATAAATTAAAATAACGTGAATTTGCATAACGTGAATTTGCATAACGTAATTCAAACGTTATAACTATGTAAACAAAGGACCTGCAGAGGCCAACAACTAATGGGGCGAAATTTACCTGTCAAAACATTCATAGGCAACATTGGGCATAACTCCTTGCTGATCCAGGTGAAGGTAGCCACCTTCACCTGGATCCGAGCCACGCCCATAAGCGTGTGGGAGGAGCTCACCGTCCAAACCCCGAGGGAAATTGGATAAGGTGAGTCAAAGGGGCATCCCCTCTCCAATCCCCAAAGTTGTACGAACCTATAGTTCATGGGGAGAGGTGGCCCATCATCTTGAAAAGATGCCCAAAAGGAGAATGCACAGTTGCTCCTACTACCCATTTCCGCCCCTAACCTGCCAAACCCCAGTGACCAGAGGGAAGCCAAATTAATCCAATGTATTGTGCCGCACCCCCTAACCAGTCCATCCTTAACGTCAGTGTGGAATAGGCGAAAAAACGGCCTCACCCGTAGGAGGGACCGCAAAAACTTCCTATTCGGCCCCTAGGCGACCCCGTCCAGGCACACTGTATGATAGAGGAGGGCGGGTGGGTGTTCTCTTCAGGACAGCCGCGGGCAAAAGGAAGAGGTCAAAGCCGAACTTCCGGTTTTCGCTGGAAGCCAGTACTGTCTCCTGGCTCCAGGGGCAATTTCGGCCGGTGCTTTAAGGCGCGGCCGTGCATTTCTGATTTCATATGTGATGAGCTTTCATTTTTCATAATTATTGGGAATTATTTAAAGAAATACAATGAACAGCTGACCCATAACTGGATCTAAAAACAAAAAAAAATCATTATTTCCAAATTATAATTATAGTCTAATCCAATGAGTAATATGAAATTTATGCAACATGGTATTTTAAAAATGCTGCTGTTTTACACTAAATTGGATGAACTAAAAAAAGTGTATATCTGAGAACTTAAATACAGTTTTCATAATTAATTTTTGAGAAGCATAATTAACTTTTTGAGCTTGAATCTGTTTTCAGATTAACCTTAGTTTTAAAAGGGACTTTGTTAAACTGTTCAAGAAACACTCAATTTAGGCTCCTAATGAAATTGGTGCAGTTATTTAACCTAGTTCACAAATGTTAAAAAATCTTGTATGTTTTTGAATTGTAAAATAATTTAAATGGAAAGGGATTTATCCACTATTCTCAGTCATGATATATTATTTGTTAGTACAATTTATGTTACCGTAATATATTACCAATGAGTGGGTGAAAACAACTCTTATTAAACCATAATATTGTACCGTACTTTAAGAAAGTTTAGTGATAAATTTAAGTCCAGTTAAACATAAGATAAAATTAAATAGAAGAAGACACTGTATGTATTCAGCAGCCAAAAAAAGCATTTAAATATCATCAATAGTAAAATATTTGTTTGACTGCAGGAACATTTGCAAAATTAACTGCCAAATAACATTATCTTAAAAGACAATGTATTTAAATTGTCTTCATTTGTTGCCCAATTTTTAAATTCAATTTTCACTGTAGGGAGTTTGGCCAGTGCCCATACTACCTCTTAAATTATTGTTTTGATAATAACTTGGCTAATTTAGTTCTTCTGGGAGAAAGTCATTCAAGGCAAGATGTCAAATATATTTTATAATGCTCTTATCTCTGGTTTTTTTTAACAGATAAATAGTCAGTGACATATAACTCTGACACATGCCTTGTTAATCTATCTAAGCCAGAGACAACTACATATATTCTGTGGTTGGTTTAAATTTCTTAGTTTGCAGATGGTTAAATACAAAAAAACCTCAACAAAACTGAATTAGCAATTCCAAATCAACTTGCTACCAATAACAAAGAATGAACTCCAACTTCTATGGTAAAGGTAAAGGTTTTTACAAGACAATGTGTAACTCTCCTATCCAGATCAGTTTCTGCTAACTCCTGAAACTTCGTAATAAAAAGTGGTTTTTAAATGTTTTAAATTTAAATTACAGTGGTACCTCTACTTAAGAACTTAATTCGTTCTGTGACCAGGTTCTTAAGTAGAAAAGTTTGTAAGAAGCAATTTTTCCCATAGGAATCAATGTAAAAGCAAATATTGTGAGTAAACTCATTAAGAAAGAAATAAAAGCTCAGAATTTGGGTGGGAGGAGGAGGAGGAAGAAGAAGAGGAGGAGGACAGTCGCTGCTGAAGGAAGAAGGTGAAGTGAGGGAATAAAAAAAAAATCCAAAACTTTAAGGCTTAAAAAAAAAGAGGGACTCTGAGGAGGCAAGGAGGAGCACACCACTCCCATATACCTGGCGCGATGCTGCCTCCCATACACTGCGCCAGAGAGAGAAACCCAGGGAGAATGGCAGGAAACTGGCCGGGCCTTCATGCCGCTCTCAAATTTCCTGGGAATTTTTTCTGGGCTTGAGTTCTTAAGTAGACAATGGTTCTTAAGAAGAGGCAAAAAAATCTTGAACACCCGGTTCTTATCTAGAAAAGTTCTTAAGTAGAGGTATCACTGTAATTAATTGAAACTTTACTGAAGTTTAGGTCAACTTAAAAATCTTACTAGTTTACCTTGAGTTAAAATACCAAGAGGAAGATTAGAAACATAGAAACATAAAGATTGACGGCAGAAAAAGACCTCATGGTCCCTCTAGTCTGCCCTTATACTATTTCCTGTAGTTTATCTTAGGGGTGGATATGTTTATCCCAGGCATGCTTAGAACCAAAAACATGAGATATAAAATTTATATAAAATATATATAAAATAACCTGTTACTACCGTGTTTCCCCGAAAGTAAGACAGTGTCTTACTTTCTTTTTATCCCCAAAAGCCCCACTATGTCTTACTTTCGGGGTATGTCTTATATTGGAAAAAAATTGTCAAATTTTTTGTTTTAACCATAAAATTAACATTTAGACGCGGTGACGTATGGAGGGCGGCGTGGAAGTGGGCAGGAGGCGGCGCTCGTTAAGATCAGAGGGAGGTGGCAGACGCGGCGACGTATGGAGAGGAGGACGGTGCGGACGTGGGCAGGAGGCGGCGCGCAGCTAGATGAGAGGGAGGCGGCAATACCCCCGTGTTTCCCCGAAAGTAAGACATATGTCTTACTTTCGGGGTATGGCTTATATTAGCCGAAACCCCTGAAACCCCCGATACGTCTTACAATCGGGGGTGTCTTACTATCGGGGAAACAGGGTACTATAGGTAACTAAATTTCCCTAAAACCAGAAATAGCAATAGCACTTATATACCACTTCACAGTGCTTTACAACTCTCTCTACAGAGTTAGCATATTGTCCCCAACAAACTCATTTTTTTAATTCTTTCATTCCTGTAATAAGAAAATATAATGGGTAAAACAAATTATTCTGCTAAGACGTATAATTTATATAGAAACATTATACTGGTTGATTTTTACCAAAAAATTTAAAAGTGGCTTACATAATTATATTTTACTCGGGTTTTTTCAATCCCTTTTTTACTTCATGACTTTACTTTCTGCTAACTCTCACATATTCTCCTCACGACAACTTTATTATCCAGGTTTAGGATAGGAGTTAGTGATTGCCTTCATTCAGAGGCCTTCATTATGTGTGGGATCTGAATCTATTTTTTTCCTAATTCTGATCATGTCATATGCTAATCATCATTTTCTTGCTTAAGTACTTAAAATGGCCCCCAAATACCCATGTCTTCCAGAAAATAAGACTGGGTCCCATCCAGTAGGACCCCACGTGGCCACTGGCCCACTTCTTTTGTGTGCTCACGGCCGCAACAGAGCAAGTGTCAGGACCTGCCTTACCTCAGGGCCATAACTCATCATTCAGCTTCATGCTCTGTTTTGATCTCAAGCAGGAGGGGGCTTATGGCCACGTGGGCTCCTGCTGGACAGGGCTGTTGGTGCTGCCAATGTGAGGCAAGTGTCAGGGTGTGGATGGCCTGGCTGTGGGGGTCCTGAGATAAGCCAATCAAGATGCATGGGGCAACTCCACTACCACCCTGACTCACTTCATGGCACAGCACCACAAGCAACTAGACGGAGCGGCCAGCCAGCCGGTTGCACAGGCTCTTAAGTAGGGCTTATTTTGGGGGTAGGGCTTATATTAGGTACACATGTAAAAAAAACATGCTAGGTTTTATTTTCAGCATAGGTTTTGTTTTTTGGAAACAGACAGGGGTGGGTTCCTCTTACCTGCCTAGAGGTGCACCGCATACGCATCATCACATTTTGTGTGCGTGACTGCACACTACATGTGTACGCACATGTCTCCTCATGTGATTTTCCTTCCACGTATGCACAGGAAGCAAAAAATAACTAAAATCTCATGAGGGGATGCTTGCATGCGTGATCGCACATGTGTAAACGTCCCCTCGTGAGCTTTTGCTTCTGCGCATGTGCAGGAAGCAAAAAAAGGCCAAAAATTTAAAAAAACAATGGTGCCACATGACGGACGGGCAAAGATGGCACCAAAGCCATTGCACACAAATTGCACAATTGGCAGGCTACTACTGGTACGGTGCACCCTACTGCACCAGTAGGAACCCACCACTGGAAACAGGATATACATCTTGACCACAATAAATCTTTGAAACTATATTAGAATCAAATTGGAAAACAAATGAGTTTACTGGAGAATTAGGATAGTTGTTCTATCCTCTTAAGAATTTATATAATTTTTTTGGAATTCAGGAAAAAGGGATTTGAGTTAATCATGAATTTTTATTTTATGATAATGTTTATTATGTTCTGAACATATAACATCTAATGTCTCCCTTTAGAAAGGAGATAATATATTTTCCTAGTAACAGAAAGTTATTTACAGCAATGGAAAATTATCTAAGCCTATATGAAACATATTTGAAGCTCAGTTAATAGTGTCTGACTTTCATGCCAGGAATGTTGTTTATTTGAAAGCGAAAAAGAAATAAAGCAGGAGAATAAATGGTACACAAAGTTTTGTAGCATTCCACAAACAGTGGAATGTGCTGACTTAATAGGTAAATTATTCAGTGGTTTTTAAAAGGTAGACTTAAGATTATATATCTTTGGCAGAGAATTGCAGATAAAGCTGCAATAAAAAGCAGTTGAAAATGTCAAAAGTGAAATATTTGATATATATTTAATAAGAAACATTTGTTTCTCCTTTGAATAATTATTGATGTGTAGGCTATCACATCAAAAGGGTTGTCAATATGGCCATGAAAGCATGTTGGGTTAGTCAGTCTCCATGAGGTTAGAGAGCTATATTCATTTCTTGGATTCCAGATATGCTTTTCCCATCTGTTAAATTAATAGCTCTACAGTATATTAATTATTTCTTTCCTGCCTTATTTACTCTAAATACAGTATTCCAAATGGCAAAGCTACCTTGAATTTAAATTGTTTGAAATTGAAAGGTCGCAGAGATAATCAATTAATGAATGATACTGACATAAACCTTGTGGATTTTTTTCACCTAAATATGCCTATTTCATATATGGGGGTGTGATAGTCGACAGATCATTTTATACATGTACATGTTTCTTTCCAAAAAAAAGGCACAGTACAAGGTCAGAATAAAATTAAGTTAATATTAATTCAATTAATGAATTAAAGTTACTTTCTATAAAATAATTCCCATATAATTTATTTCTTTCACACATAAAACAATATACATTGTTTGCTGCACCATGTTTTTTTCCCCAATTCTCTTTGGAAAACTGAAATACTGTAGGCCTATATTCCTTTTGTTTAATGGTTCAGTTACAAATCAATCAATTTTAAACATCTAGTAAATCCAAATGAGTTTAATATCTTTTACTTCCAGAAATCCTAGTACTGTACTGTGTACCAGCTAGTTATTCTTTACATATAAAGGATGATTGTTTACAAAAAGAACAGCTCTATTCACAGGAATTCTCTAGTAAATGAACATTATGATGTTGCACTCACTCACTCACTTGGAAAGCTCCGGCAGAGGTGCAGCTTCTATAGATGTAGATGAAATTAAACAAGAAAAAAGCAAAGTTTTATAATTATATCATTTCCCATAATCACATTCAATCACTTCATTATTTTCTGCCTTTGCACATATGCATACCTGCAACATTATTGTTTACCACTAAATTCACAATCACTATAAAATACTGTAATCTCTTCCAATTCACAGCCAAAAATCTAACAAAAAAAGTAAATGTAAGTTGTTTTGCTGATGAACATTGTTCGTTTGAATTAAAAATTTATACATTTAAAAATATTTTCCTACAAGTGGACCAGGATCATATAAAAGAATTTAACTAATGAGTTAATTAATTTAGCTGTGATTTTAACCTAGATTGGAATCCATTTCATGTATTTAGTCATTGGGACAGGTGAAAATGTATTGTTTATTACCAAAGGTGGACTGTACTTCTATTAAAGGAATTCAGGCACGTTTATTACAAAATGCACTAAAGTAAACTTTTACATATGTTGATATTTTTACCTGTATCATTTAAAGTACAATGCTATGGAGATTTCGCATAACATAATACAGTAGTTTAACTTCACACTTTAATCAAAATTACGTAGGAATTTCAAAAACATTTGCATATTTTTTTAAACATAGAACAATTGAATATATATTACCAAAACAAGCCACTCCATCAAACCTATTATCAATAATAATAATAATAATAATAATAATAATAATAATGATGATGATGATGTATTAGATTTGTATGCCGCCCCTCAGTGAAGACTCGGGGTGACTCACAACAACAATACATAATATACAAATCCAATATTAAAAAATATACATTCTAGGGATACACTACATTCTTGTGGCTTTTCTGAGTTTCTCTGTCCAAAAAACTCTAAAATTTCTAATGGTCACCATCTGGAATATTTTACTTAACAAAGTAAAATTGTTGGATTCTTTAAACATACCAACTAACTACAATAATATGCTGAAGGGCAAAAACCATAACTTATTTCTGCAAATGCAGACTTAAGTGAAATCTAAAACCACTTGTGCATGTAACAAAAACATTTTTTACTTTTACCTAAGATCCAATTACCGTAACTATTAGGTATTCCTGAAAAAATTTACTTCTCCAAATCATTTTCATATTCAATTTTATGAGCACTGTTTTAATATTCCTTAGAGCAGTAGCAAAGGATTTTTCCTGCTAACAAAGAATGTAATGCAATAATTGCACAATGTGTTTTAATATTCCATTCTTGGGGACATTTAGAGAAAATAAATATTTGAATATTTTTAGTGATATATACAGTATATAGCTGCTTCCTGATGAATGGGCAATGAAATTTTGTGAGATACCCTAGGCCCGTGACGGTGAACCTATGGCATGAATGCCACAGGTGGCACATGTAGCCATATTGGAGGACTTATGAAGCGTTGCCCTATGTCAGCTCCAGTGTGCATGCGAGAGCTAGCCAGCTAATTTTTGGCCTTGGGGAAGGCCGTTTCACCCTCCTGAGGCTTCAGGAAACTTCCTGAAGGCTCCGGAGTACGAAAAATAGCACAATGGGCAAACCGGAAATCCATTTTTCTGAACTTCCGGTTTAGCTGTTTACCTGTTTTTTTCACCGTCCCAGGCTTCAGTGAGGCCTGTGCACATTTGCGAGGTCAGGGGCCAGTGTAAATGCATAGGGGCAGTGCCCATGCATGGGGGGATGGAATCGGTGTGTGGACTTGCATAGGTGTTAGAGTGCCTGCGGTGACCCGAGTGCTTTGCCAATGAAAACAGGCTTCCGAGCTCCATTTTCACCTACATGTGAAAATCGTTCATGTCACTTTTTTCAGTGCCATTGTAACTTTGAATGGTCACTAAATGAACCGTTGTAAGTCAAAAATACAAAAAAACTTATTTTTGCCATGTATGGCAACCTTCAGTCTTGAAAGATTATGGTATCGTTGTCTGGAAAGAGTTTAGTGTGGCTAAAGCATCTAGTGTGGCTAAAAAGGCCAATCCGAGGGTGGCAATCACTTCCACACTGAGTGCATAAGCATTCTGTCCTCTGCCTGGCTCCCAGATTTCGCTGGTCCCGGGACTGTCTCCTTGCCTCAGTCTGCCGAACAAGTGTCTCCTCAAAATGGAGAAGGCCATGCTGCATCTTTAGCTTCCAAGTTGAACACTCAGAGGTCAAGGTTTCCCAGCTGTTAATATCCATTTCCAAAGCCTTTAAATCCCTCTTGTAGATATCCTTATATCATAGCTGTGGTTTTCCTCTTGAGTGCTTTCCCTGCACTAATTCACCATAGAGGAGATCTTTTGGAATCCACCCATCATCCATTCTCACAACATGCCCAAGCCAGCGAAGACGCCATTGTTTCAGTAGTATATATATGCTGGAAATTCCAGCATGTTTCAAGACTGTGCTACTTGGAATTTTGTCATGCCAGGTGATGCCAAGGATACTTCAGTGACAGCGCCTATGGAAGGTTTTCAACTTCGTCTCTTGCCGTGCATAAAAAGGTCCACAACTCGTTGCAATACAAGAAAGTGCTCAGGACACAGGCTCTATAAACCTGGATCTTTGTATGTTTTGTCAGCTTCTTATTAAGTCATACTGTCTTTCTGAGTCTAGAGAATGTGGTGGCCTTTTTACCAATACATTTATTCAGCTCAGTATCTAGAGAGAGAGTGTCGGTGATGTTTCAGCCAAGATACACAAAGCCATGGACTACCTCCAATTGTTGTGCAAAGATTGTAATATGGAGCGGTGAATCCACGTCCTGATCCATTTCTTCAGGCTGATTGTTAATCCAAAATTTTGGCAGCAGGCCTTGCTGAAACAATCAATGAGTCGTTGAAGGTCTTCAGCAGAATGAGCAGTAATGGCAGCATCATCAACGAAGAGGAACTCCTGTAAGCATTTCAGCTGGACTTTAGACTTTGCTCTCAATCTAAAGAGGCTAAAGAGTTTTCCAATTGATCTGGTCATATGTGAATACAAAAATACAAAAAGATTCTTTGCTTGAAAAAAGCTTCCCTAAATACCCGTCATTAGATTAGAAATACTGCAAGCTGGAGTTACAAATCAGGAAGGGTGCCAGAGCACCTAACCCAACTGGCTGAATCCCATCACTGCTGTAGTTTTAGTGATGGGCTACCAAAATTTTTACTACCACACTGTGGGTGTGGTTTATGCATTTTGCTTCAACATCTTTCAGTGCAAATTGGGTGCTCTGGGGTGGAGCTCCAAATTTTGCTACCTTTCCTGACCGTGCCCGTAGGAGCCCATCACTGTGTAGTTTGTTTATTTAAAAATTAGATAAGGAATGTTGGTAGGGAAAGTCTATGTGCATTAAAACAGACAAAAGTTGAGAAACAATTACGGTAAATTGGATGAATTAAATTTCACGAACCACGAGAGCTAGGCTAGCGTGGGTGTGCAGCGGGGAAAAACTGTTGTTGGTTGGTTTTCCTCTTCCCATCAATTCATCCTCCCGCCCTGTACAATTTTTTTCTGGATGGGCACAATTGTTTGCACACACACACGCACCCCTCTCCTTTCTTTCTTTCTATCCGCTCCTTGCAATATGACAAGAGCTGCTTTTTCCTCTTCATTGGTCAAGCCGACTAATGAAACGAGGTGGTGACAGTTGCACTTGTTTTCATTACAGCTTCACAAACACACACACACACATTCACCTCCGCTCACAGGGAGAGTGCTCTACTACCCAAGCCGCTTTTCCAGCTCTAAACTGGCTATGAGAGCATTTGCACAATGTTTGATTGTGTGCCAGTTATGTCTGTTCCTACATCTTGAGGCGCTCACTCACTCATGCCCTGACCAACTTGTGCTTGGATTACTATAATGCGCTCTACATGAGGCTACCCTTGAGGAGCATTTGAAAGCTATTGCTTGCATAAAATGCAGCAGCAGTCTCAAGGCTCCTAGAATGGCCCATATTATACCACTGTTACGCTAATTGCACTGTTTGCACTAGTGTAATTCAAGGTGTTGGATATTATCTTTAAGGCACTCTACCGTGATGGCGAACCTGTGGCACGCAGAGCCATATCTGAGGGTTGCCCTGTCAGCTCCAGCCTGCATGCACGCACTGGCCAGCTGATTTTCAGCCATTTTTGCTCTCCTCGTTTCAGGAAAGCCTCCTGAACCCCTTTTCACCATCCTCGGGGTTCAGGAAAACCTCTTGAAACCTGAGGACAGCAAAAAACAGTCCAACGGGCCAGCTTCCAGTTTGCCCGTTGGCCCATTTTTCACCGTCCCCAGGCTTCAGGAGGCTCTCTTCCCTCTCTCCATCTCTCTCCCTCCAACTCTCCTTCCCGCTCCCCCCTCGTCCCTCTCTCCCCCTCCCTCTCTCTCCCCCTCTCTCATTCCCCCTCTCCCAACAGGCCTACCAGAAATCTGGAGACCTGTGTGCATACATTGGGGGGGGGGGGGCACTAGTGAATTGTCCGCATGCACAGGGGAGGGCATTGCAATGTGGGTAGGCACACCCACGCATGCTATAGCAAGCCTGCGCACCCGTTTGGCACTCGAGCCAAAAAAGGTTCACCATCACTGCACTATAGAGTATGCCTCCAGATTATTATCTGAGAAATTGTCTCATGTCAGTAGGATTGGCTGCCCCTCTTTATTACAGCAGAAGGGCTATATCCTGGATTCCGTTAATGAAAAAGCAGAAGGGCTATATCCTGGATTCCATTAATGAAAAAGACCCCGGCAGGGTCCAGAACCTTTTCTGCTTTGGCTCTGAAATATCATGTCCCATAAGGTGAGATCCACCCCTACCTTTTTGGTCTTTGAAGAGTCAAAAGCCTTTGCTAACTGGCTTGGAGCCTGGCTAGTAGACTAGTAGGGGAGGTGGCTAGTAGACTAGTAGGGGTGGCACAGTGGTTAGAGTACAGCACTGCAGGCTATGTCAGCTAACTGCTGGCTATAGTTCACCAGTTCAAATCTCACCAGGCTCAAGGTTGACTTAGCCTTCCAAGGTGGGTAAAATGAGGACCTAGATTGTTGGGGACAATAGGCTGATAGTGTAAACCGCTTACAGAGGGTTGTAAGAGCACTATGAAGTGGTATATAAGTCCAAACATAAAAATCCTATCTATCTATCTATCTATCTATCTATCTATCTATCTATCTATCTATCTATCTACTCTAGCTAGCTAGCTAGCTAGCTACCTAGACACAAAGTTTTTTCTCGCCATCACTCTGCTAAATAATACCCTCAACACTGTCAAACTATTTACTAAGTCTGCACTACTATTTCTACTAGTTTTCTCTCATCATTACTATTACCCATCTCCTCCCACTTATGACTATATGACTGTAACTTGTTGCTTGTATTCTTAAGGTTTTTATTAATATTGTTTTCTCATTGCTTATTTGACCCCTATGATAATCATATACATATGCACCAAAGACAAATTCCTTGCTTGTCCAATCACACTTGGCCAATAAAGAATTCTATTCTATTCTATTCTATCCACCTACCTACCTATCTACCTACTCTGGGACGCTTACAACAAAATATCATTCATTCATTTATTTATTCAATTTTTTAATGCCGCCCTTCTCCTTAGACTCAGGGCGGCTCACAACATGTTAGCAATAGCACTTTTTAACAGAGCCACCATATTGCCCCCACAATCCGGGTCCTCATTTTACCCACCTCGGAAGGATGGAAGGCTTGAGCTCGTATAAAAACAATTTAAAATTCAATTTAAAAACCCCTTAACAAGACATTCACATTATTGGGGCCGAATCTAAAATGGCATATAAGTAAATAAAAACAATTAAAGCTGCTGCACAAGAATCAAATGAACCTCCCTCAAGGGGTGAACCAGAACAGAAGCTACGAACTGCACGCGACCTTTCCATCTCTAAGACCGACCAATCGGTGGCTACTGTTCCTTGGAAGGGGCGGGCTTTAGTGTCTCTGCCTCAATCATTGGGTATTTCTGACGAAGGCGCAGGCGCGAAGGGCCGGCTTTCCTGGTTTCTCTTCGCCCTGGTTGAAAGCGAGGCGTGCGATTCGCTAAAATTGTTTTTATGTTTGGCTAGTCTATGGCTGCTTTAGGCTCATCTTCGGGGCCGGGAAAAGAACCGCGGCGGCGATGATCCCAACCCCGCGGCACCAGCACGTGGGTCCAGAGGGTCCCTTCAGCGCTGTTTACGAGCCCGCCGAAGACACTTACTTGCTGCTCGATGCCCTCGAGCGGGATGCCGAAGCTCTGAGAAGCACCGGGTGAGGCGGCGATCAGCGGAGCTCCTCAAGCAAGAGTTCGGGCACTGTGCACGGGCGGGCTTAGCAAGGGGACAATAGGAAACCTTGCTGCGCATTGCTATTTACATAGTTGAGTTTAGTTACATGTGTAAACTTGTAAAGGCGTGCATAAGACCCATTGAATGCATATTGAATAAACCGCTTTTTTTAAAAAAAAAAATACAGCTAGAAATGAACGTCCGGGAGAATTAAGCTGGTATTCATCATATATGAGATGATGCAAATATATGAGATGATCATATATGAGATGATGCTTGCATAAATGCCCCAGCATGCCTTCCGTCCCCGTCCTAATGTTTCTTTTTATTTTTTTTACTAGTATCATGTACAGTATATGAATATTATATCTTTACATACCTCCAATATTTACTTGACAAAGCAAAGAAACAAAATGTAGAGACTAAAAAATGATTAAAAGAATAAATAGATCACCCAGTTATCATTGACTGATCTTGGTCTTGGAAAGCTTAAGTAGGGTTTGTCAGGGTTAATATTTGACAGGGTTTGTCAGGGTTAATATTGATCAGGAAAAAGCTTGACAAAAGGGGATGGAGAAGGACTCTTTCTAGACAAAAACAATGGCAAGCTACATGGAATCCAGTTCACTTAAAAGTTTCATCTTTGTAATCGATTACTGTAAACAATACAATTCAGCATAATATAAACTTTATAATAACATAGAAACATAGAAGACTGACGGCAGAAAAAGACCTCATGGTCCATCTAGTCTGCCCTTATACTATTTCCTGTATTTTATCTTACAATGGATATATGTTTATCCCAGGCATGTTTAAATTCAGTTACTGTGGATTTACCAACCACGTCTGCTGGAAGTTTGTTCCAAGGATCTACTACTCTTTCAGTAAAATAATATTTTCTCACGTTGCTTTTGATCTTTCCCCCAACTAACTTCAGATTGTGTCCCCTTGTTCTTGTGTTCACTTTCCTATTAAAAACACTTCCCTCCTGAACCTTATTTAACCCTTTAACATATTTAAATGTTTCAATCATGTCCCCCCCTTTTCCTTCTGTCCTCCAGATTATACAGATTGAGTTCATTAAGTCTTTCCTGATACCTTTTATGCTTAAGACCTTCCACCATTCTTGTAGCCCGTGTTTGGACCTGTTCAATTTTGTCAATATCTTTTTGTAGGTGAGATCTCCAGAACTGAACACAGTATTCCAAATCACCAGCACTCTATATAAGGGGATCACAATCTCCCTCTTCCTGCTTGTTATACCTCTAGCTATGCAGCCAAGCATCCTACTTGCTTTTCCTACCGCCCAACCACACTGCTCACCCATTTTGAGACTGTCAGAAATCACTACCCCTAAATCCTTCTCTTCTGAAGTTTTTGCTAACACAGAAGAGAAGGATTTAGGGGTAGTGATTTCTAACTAACCTCTGTTATCTGTATCTGTTTTGTAAAGCAGTATGCTGCAAATACCATCTACTGTGCATACTGCATTCTGTTCTATTGCAAAAGAAATGTTTGGTCATTATTGCATCAAGTGACAGACAATATTTTTTTTTGCTAGGAAGAGTTCAGATAAACCTAAGAAAGTGTGTGTGTGTGTGTGTGTGTGTGTGTGTGTGTGTGTTTGCCCTCCCCCCAGCTGCTTGATTTTGCTAGGATTGCACCTAGCTGCAGGGACTAATAAAACAAATAAGCATCTCTGAAATATTAATATGCAGGTAAAATCCAGACATAACTAGAATGAAATCTATAAAGCGTCCAGATTTAGGTTACCTGTAAATATAACATGTTTCCTTATTGATGTGTAAAATTGCATTGCAGGTAAAATTTAATCAGTCTGAGAAATCAGAAAAGTTGAATAATAGCAATGATTTATTAAATTGTATTAAATTACAATTATGGCAATGGTTTTTTTTTGTTTTACAAATGAATGCAAATATACTTATCCCAGGATAATCTTACAAAATCCAATCTGGGTCAGTTAATTATTTTATAATTCATTAAATTTACAATTGACATTATTCATTGACTGCTGGATCTGATTTTTAATTTGCAAACTGATGGTTTAAAAATGTATACATTAAACCATGTATGTTTTGTATGTTGCATTATAGTTCTCATTTTAATCTCTGAACTATTATTTTTGCATTCCTTTAGCATTGATATATGCCTTGAAGTAGGATCTGGATCTGGAGTAGTTTCAACTTTTTTAGCTTCAATTGTTGGATCCAAAGCATTTTATATGTAAGTATTTATATGCCATTTGAGTTATATAAGGTAAGCAAGAAATAGGGTGCTTCTGATGCTTAATTGTGTTAGTTAAATAATGCAAATGTGAATATGGACTATTATTACATGTAAATTCGAATTATGTCAATAGTATAATTCTTCACTCAGTAAAAAAAAACTTTAGATAAAAGAAATACAATTTGGTGTGAAATAGTATACCTGACAATTCTACAAGATAATGTCTCAGTTCAGAACTGTTGCTTGTACTTCGCTGTTGTTTTAGAAGCCAATATTTATCTGCTCCCCAGGTGGTTTGGGAATAAAATTCTCTTGCATTAGATTTTATATGTTTTGCAAAATTTATATGCTTGGTAAAATCTCTCAAGTACCTTTTTTCACTTTCTTCCTTGTTTCTTCTTTGAATTAGATTATGCATCTGTAAGAAGGAACAAGTATCTTTCCATATCTTTTGTAGTGAACCTGCATAATCGTATGCTTTACATACATGTAACCAAAGATGGCTTCTGTTTACTAAAATGTAATTTTCTGCATACAGGTGTACTGATATCAACCCTGTGGCTGGTCTATGCACAGTAGAGACAGCTAGAGAAAATAGTGTTCACATTCAACCAGTAATTACCGATCTGGTAAGACAAATTATAATTAATTTTTTGGTCAGCAAATTTTAAAATATCAATAGTCAAACATTGTTTATGTTAAATTTTAGGGTAAGAATTGCTGTTTATAACATAAACGTCTAAAACAGTGTTTCCCAACCTTGGCAACTTGAAGATATTTGGACTTCAACTCCCAGAATTCCCCAGCCAGCAAATGCTGGCTGGGGAATTCTGGGAGTTGAAGTCCAGATATCTTCAAGTTGCCAAGGTTGGGAAACACTGGTCTAAAACTAACATAGCTCTTCTGCTTGCTTGTGTACCAGTCAAGTTGTTCGGACCCACCTCCCCAAACACAACAAACCATCTGAAGTTAACTCAAAGATTCCTTTATTGGAGCACCAGCAGCCTTGGCAAAAAGTTTCTCTCACTGCAGTTAATAAGTCCATCCAGCGGGGAGATGTCTACCACATCTATTCATCTCCACCCCATTTAGAATTCTTTATTGGCCAAGTGTGATTGCACACACAAGGAATTTGTCTTTGGTGCTCTCAGTGTACATAAAAGAAAAAGATACATATGTCAAGAATCATGAGGTACAACACTTAATGATTATCATAGGGGTCAAATATGCAATGAGGAAACAATATTAATAAATATCTTCTGGATACAATTTATCCCCAGAGCTAGGGTGGTGCTTTACTAGCAGCGATAGCTCTTCCTTCCCAAGAATCAGCCCAGAGATTTCCACTGCTCTCCTCCTCTCTGCCTTCTGCACATCTCCACTTCATCATCAGCCCCAGGGGGCTGATGACTCTCCCAGGGCTGATGGACAACTCAGGCTCCGCCTCTATCTCTCTGTGCCAGCTCCATTCCCTCTTCCCCATCAGAGCTCTCAGTTTGCCTGACTCCCATGCTACCGCCTTCTCTGATTTAACTGATGGAGGAGCCCTCAGCAACAGGCCACCGCACAACTGATTTTATAATACAAGTTGCAATCTGCACTGCTCTGGTATTGTTGTCAAGTGACTCACTATATGTTAGTTTGAATGGGGTTTGTGGTGCTTGGTACCTCAGTGTATTCTAGCTTGGATGTAGAAGGAATGAAATTTCTTAGCAGTATAGGTATCTAAAGCATGTAAATAATAGAAAAAGGTATTATATGCAGGGCTCCCTTATCCTTTTTAGAATATATGATAAACCAAATTTTTAGGCTACGTGATAAATTTTAATTATAATATGAAACTTAAAGACCAGAAAACTGGTATTGAATAGATAATTCTTAATACTGTAGTTTTCCTGGAATAAGCACTGAAAGGCAAGTGGTTTGGGAATAAGATTGGCTTACATTAGATTTTATATGTTTTGCAAAATTTATATGCTTGGTAAAATGTCTCCAATACCTGTTTTTCACTTGCTTGCTTCCTTGTTTCTTCTTTGAATTAGATTATGCAACTATAAGAAGGAACCTGTATCTTTCAAGATATTTTGTAGTGAACCTGCATAATCGTATGCATTACATAAATGCTAATGTTTTCATTTATGTTCAGGTAACAGGATTGTCCCCAAGATTACATGGAAAAGTTGATTTGCTGTTATTTAATCCACCTTATGTGGTAACCCCTTCTGCTGAGGTATGATCATGAGATTTAAGAATACCAATTAACAATTTACCAATTAATTGTAAAGTACTTCTGTAAAGTATCACTAGTATTGAAAAAAATCAATTAGTTGAAAATTGATTTTTTTTTCATATCCCAACTTTTATATTTCTAAAAAATTACTTATACATAGAACAGAATCAGATTACTATAAAATATGGGCAAAATTTTACGATTGGCTAAAGAACAGAGCAACAAAATTCTCTGATCAAACACCTAAAAAGTGGGCAAACTTTCATTTCCCAAATGTTGTAGGTGTATGTTTTTATGTATTTTTTTTCCTTTTTTGTCTGTTATATTTGAAAAAAACAAATAAATAATTTTTTTTAAAAAAAGAACAATCATCTTTCACTTATGCTTTTGCTTGTTTCTACATCTTTCTCTTGATATTTGTGGCTTAATCCCAATTCCATAGAAGCATAGAATATAATCATTGACTATATCTTGGAGATGATCTAATCTACCACCATTGAAGAAATCTATTGCAGCATCTAATGGTTGAAGATGAATCTTCGCAAGAAACACAGAAAAAGAACTGCAGAACAATTCTTAAGCATGTATAATGCCCAAAAGAAATATGCATTCTTCTTGTCTTGTCTTTTGAAATAACTTTGAAAAAGTATACCCTGTCTTCTGTATGACCTTTCAGCTCTATTTTCCATATTTGTTCTAGATACAAACTAATGGAATAGAGGCAGCTTGGGCTGGAGGTAAAAATGGCAGAGAGGTTATGGATAGACTCTTTCCACTTGTGTCAGACTTACTATCAGCAAGAGGATTGTTTTATTTAGTTACAATTAAAGAAAATAATCCAGGTATCCATATTTCAAATTCTTCTTTAATATTGGGGTGATTGTTATACAAAATGCTTTTTAATAATTATGAAAAATCTTTGAGTTCTGAGTAAAAAATCTATTTCAAATTTGATTGTAGTAGATGCAGTTCTGAGCTTTATTATCTATATTACTATGTTATTATTAAATATCAACAAAAGAACATAGATGCTTTTGGGGATGTAGAAAGAAATTATAAAATGAAATGAAGCACAGGGACTAGATTTCTGACATTCATACACTGGGCAGAATAACTTATTTAACCTGCACTGAATGCACAAGCTTGTGACCAGCACAGGATACTAAGATCTAAAAAAATAGTATAACTTTCTTTTTATTACATAGAGATAAAATACATGGAAATGGCTTCAGTGCACTATCATTCCCCCCTTCCCCAAACATTCAGTTAGGTTAGCAGTAAAGTCAGTTGTTGTTTTTAAACTGAATGATATTCTCTTTTTTAAATTGCAGATGAAATTATTAAAATATTGCAGGAATGTGGTTTAAATGGCAGTAAAGTAATTTCCAGACAAGCGGGAAGGGAGTATCTCTCAGTTCTGAAATTCTGCAAATCCTAAAGCTGGCTTCTGGATGAATCTTCCTATAGTAGACTTTTTGCTTTAAAATGCTATCTTGGATTAATTAATTACATTTAATTAAGATTAAATCTAGCTGTTGTCAACAAGTACATATTAGCATATTATCTTAATTCAAAAATATGCATAAATATTTCCATATGTGTAAAATCAAAATTTTGACAATAAATGTATAAACGTGGAAAGTAAAATACTGCATAAACATTGTTACAATCCTATCATACAGGTACTTAGGAGAGAAATTGTGGCTGTTGTCCTGAGTTGCTTCTTTTTATCATCTGAGATTCTGAATGATGAACTTAGCATGGAGTTAATTCTCTTGTTTTTGGTTGCATATTCTGGAACTTGCAAAGTTTAGGTAAAAATGGCTATTTCGAGTTTGAAATACTTATTGGTATTCCACATTGGCTTGGTAGAAAAGAAAAAGCACCTGCAAGTTTTAAATAAAATCAACTATTTCAATTTTGAAATAGTTATTTCAATTTTACACTATTTCAGGTTTAGAATATCATTAGTCAGAATACTTAAAATATGATTGGAACTGTTTCAAACTTGAATGTTTAAATTCAGAATCTTTTGAACATCACTGGTCCCTTCTTCAGTACTAGCAATTGCTATAAGTTGCACTAGCTGGTTAACAATATTATTTGCCGCTACCTCAAATTCAATACAATACCACAGATATGGTAGGTACAGTATATCCCTCATTTTGAAGCTTTAATGCCAATTCTAATCATGACCTCTAATTGAATAAACTGTTAAATTATTCTTCATGCTGCTAAAAATCTTTAGACCTTAACAGGGCTTATGTAAGACAGGAATCCATGAAGCCGCCAGAGGTCAAAAACTGTTACATGTCACCCACTTCTACATTTCACATCTGAATATTTTGATGCAAAGATAGTAAGGAATACTAATAAATGATCAATCGGTTTGAACTTTTTATTGTAGAGGGAGAAATTAAGTCCAAGTACGATGGTTTTCAATTGCTTCTTTAGGATCGCTGAAGCAGGTGTATCAGAAGAAAGTCTCTCGGCAAAGAGGACAAGTGGATTTGTTGCTAGATGTAAACCATTTGTACTAGAGAAATTTAGAAAACAAATATTAAGGGTAATCTAGCATTTACTATTTACAATTAAACAATAGCCAATCAAAATGGAATACTTTATGGCATCTTTAAATCTATTTCTAAAGAATAAAATTAAGAACCTATTTGTTATGAAGTATTTTCATGGAATAGCCAAGTAGCCAACAATACTAGGCTATTCCATGAAATACTCTTTCACAAGCTAGTTTCCTTTAAGATCTAATCTATATCGAAGGTATTAAAAAAACACTTAAGAATAAACTTCTCTTGCCCCTCTGAAAACAGCAAATCATTTCAATTTAAAGAATCCTAAAATTTTCTTAAAAGCTCCCTTTATAAAATTAATAAAAAGCTATTTTATTAAGCTATTTATTAAATGTTCATATGATCAATAATAGCATTAAAGCCATTAAAGTCATATACATTTCAGATTTGTTTCCTTCCTAAATAATAATTATTTCTATACTATACTTACCAGGCAGGCTGAATGGAACTTTTTCTTGCATGTTCTGCAAGCTTTTTTGGGAAGGGAGTAGTTGGAGCCATGTATAACCGAGAAACAGATCATGCAGTCTTCAACACCCTCAAATCGTTTATCCACATTGTTTTTCCATAATGCTAGTCCTTCCATAATGCTTCCATTCTGTTGGGGAAATAATGCATTTCAGCTTTGTGCAATATCACCATTCAGTGAATTTTTTTATCCCAATTTCCCATTTTTTGCAATTTCCTGTAAATTTATATAATATTCATAATGCAGTATATAAGTAAAGTTTTTATGTAGTGTTGATATGTTGAATAATCAGTTTGACCTACTATATACTTTCCTGGGATATTGTTGCAGCACTAGAGATCAGTTATATGATCTGGGAAGAATGCAACTGCTTTATAAACTATCCAACAAGTACCGCTTTTATTCCCAGGCATTTTTTTAAACCTTTCAAGTAGTTCAGATACTTGTTATTTAGAGCAGATCTAATCCATATGACCAAAGTATGAAAAAGTACCTGATGAGTGAGGTAAGTGCTAAGCTGCAGCATCCAATTGCGCCATTGCTGAACTGCTACCCCAACCCTTTTCCCACTCTCTACTGCTATGGAGCCCAAAGGATAATTTGGAGGAAGCTGTATGATCAATTCAATGAATATATCATCAACTGAGTAAGTAGCAATGACTTCTCGAGTGGTAGATCGAGCTTTTACCTGTAAAAACAAAAATGTTACCATTTATTATAGCAGCAGTGTTTCAATCCTACTATTTATTTTCAAGACAGTTCTAACTGGGACCAAAATTTTTAAGCATAGGTGAACTATTGCATGATCCTAACTTTTAGTAATGGCAGTTCCGGTTGAAGTAGTTAAACAAGGGACTCCTTTTTTTGCTGCCTGTCTGACCTAAGCTTCAACTCGATTCGTCTATTTTTCATCCTATCTCTGTCCTTTTGTTGCCCTGTGATCTACTCTACTGCCACTGCCACTGACTTCTTGGTATTTTCCCTCTGCAATTATTAACTATAACTTTGTGTTGCCTTCTCAAAATTTTACAAGGCTTCATGGAGGCCATGCAAAACCCAACACCTGCCTTGACTGGGCATTGCCTTGGCAGCCGTAAGAGGAGGAAGAAAACGGTAAAGGTTGTCAGGAACAGGTGGGAGTGCAGCACAACTAAAAGGTCAGAGATGGAAGAAATAGGCATGGGCAGTTGAAATGTACACAGTACAGCGGTCATGAGGTATGCTGCCAAGTCACTGAATATTAATCACATCACCGCAAGGGCACTGCAGTGGCTATCACTCCAAGGACCAGTCATTTACCAGTCATTCAGTGTTGTCATAACTTTGAAAAGTTGCTAAATAAATGGTTACTAAGTAAGGACAAGCTGTATGTGATTTTATTTTTAAGCAACAATGAAAACCATGTTTATAAGAGTATAGCACAGTGAATATCTTTCCACCTAAAGATGTTCAGACTGGATTAAATAAGGCTGAATTAGTATTAATAGACAGTCAGTCAATTAGGTCATTCTTTGTCAAATGGACCAGGTGTCCACTTGACTGATTTTTTTCAGCCTTATTTGAAAAGAAACCATCACAGAAACAACAGATATGATAGAAACAAACATTTATTATTTATTTACTTATTTATTAATCAGATTTGTATGCTGCCCCTCTCCGCAGACTCGGGGCGGCTCACAGCAATAATAATACAATGTAAACAAATCTAATATTTAAGTTAACATGCTCTTTCTAATGAAATAAAAATGAAGACGATGTTTTCTCACTTTCAATCACCTTCATTTTATTTCATTAGAGCATGTTTTTTCCTATCATATATGTTGTTTTTGTGACGGTTTATTTTCAAATAAAGCTGCAATTTCACCTGGTGCATATATTCTAAGGCAGGGGTCCCCAATCCCCAAACCACACCAGTACCGACCCATGATCTGTTAGGAACTGGATTGCACAGCTGGACATGAGTGGCAGGATCTAGATTGCCCCGCCTCCCCGTTCGGAGAAAAATTGTCCTCCACAAAACTGGTCCTCAGTGCCAACAAGTTTAGGGACTGCTGTTCTAAGGCACTTTTTCCATTTAATAATGTAAACAATTTAGGTACTTCTTAGAACCTTCTTAGAATGCTTCATAGAAGAATGTTTAGGTTGCAGATTTCACTGCATTTTTTTGAGAGCAGCCCTAAGATCACCTCAGTGCTTCCAATCAACTCTCAGAAAACAGTTGTATCATTGCATTTAATAAAATATACTACATAATGAAATGCACACAAGTACCGTAAATACAGACAGTGAGATAATAAGATAATGATACAAACCGTCATGCCGTTAAACAACTGGGTACTGGTCTGTACAGAAAATATTTCTTGGGAAGACAGTATACCACTAACATATTTGCTTGTAAATTTATCTACAGTGTTGAAGACTCGCTTCTCACAGCTGTTCCACCAAAGACGAACCATAGCTGGCAAATCTTTTAAGGTCATACAATAGACGGTGCAAGCCAAATGTGGAATGTGTGAGGACATTGCTAGTGTGTCTATAGAACAAATGGGAAAAATACAAAATTAATACAATACAAAAATACAAAATAAAGCCAGTTTAAAAAGTGCCGGAGTTTCAGTTAGAGTACTGTACTTCCATTTCTTAGTAATGTGAGTAAAATAGTATACATTCTTACTTCAATTACTAAATTCACTCGGGCTTATTCTAAACCAAGGATAGAGATTAAAATTATTTTGATCTAAAAATTATTTTAATCCCAGAATGCCTATATGTCAAACTTCTTACATAAGATAAAACTGTCTTTCCCTCTTCTCAAAATGGTATCTGTACCCTCATGGTCATGCTGCCTGGAAATTCTAGAAATTCCAACAAATTTAGAGGCATTACCCTGTTACTGCAAATACAGTGGTACCTCTACTTAAGAAATTAATTCGTTCCGTGACCAGGTTCTTAAGTAGAAAAGTTTGTAAGTAGAAGCAATTTTCCCATAGGAATCAATGTAAAAGCAAATAATGTGTGCAAACCCATTAGGAAAGAAATAAAAGCTCGGAATTTGGGTGGAGGGAGGGGAAGGAAGAAGAAGAGGAGGACAGTCGCTGCCCATAGTGAAGGGAGCGTTTCTTTTCTCTGGGCGCTGGCAGAGGTTTATTCCCTCTCCAAACACCCAGAGAAAATGCTTTGTTCGCTTTGGACTGGACTGCCAAAGCCTCCTTAAGGGCCACCAAAAGTCTCCTCTGGCAACCAAGAAAAGCCTGAGATGGCCAGGATTAAAGGGGGAATGGCAGGAAACTGGTCGGGCCTTTGTGTCGGTCTCAAATTTCTGGGAAATTTTTCCAGGCTCAGGTTCTTAAGTAGAAAATGGTTCTTAAGAAGAGGCAAAAAAATCTTGAGCACCCGGTTCTTATTTAGAAAAGTTATTAAGTAGAGGCGCTCTTAAGTAGAGGTACCACTGTATTAAGAATTCTGATTTCCTAGTTTAGAGGTGGTGCAATGCCTCACAATTGTTCAGTTTTGGCAATCATCCCAGATTTCTCTCTGAACATGAGATGGTGACCATGTAAAACAGTGCTTCTCAAACTTTCTAATGTTGTGACCCCTTAATAAAGCTCATTTTGTGGTGACCCCCAATCATAAGCCTAGCACCAATTCTCCCAACAGAGCTTTAAGCTGATAGGCAGGAAGGTCAGAGGGACACCCCCACTGTAAACGCTTGATTGGTCGGATTGTAAAAATATGTTCCAAAGCGCCAAAATAGAAGCTATAGTTCCTAACACCATGGGAAATTTGTCTTTTCTCATGGTCTTAGGCAACCCCTGCCAAACGGTCATTCGACCCCCAAAGGGGTCCCGACCCGCAGGTTGAGAACCACTGATATAAAAGAAAGCAAATTCATTCAGCTTGGAATTTCAAAGGGGAAAAAATTATGAAAACACTGCAGGAATTGGCAAGTCAAAAATTTCACTTTAACTGGTACCTATTCAGCACAAAGTGTCAGCAATTTTGTGCTGTTTGTTCATGTATTAATGCAACATAAATAAGGATATTTTATTATTTATTAGACTTGTATGCCACCCCTCTCCAAGGACCCGGAGCTTTAGGAGGTATTTGTTCTGTCATTAAACCACCTGAAAATAGGACAATATTATAGAGGACAATGACTACCCTAGAGGAATCCTAACAAAAAAAAAATCTCTTAATGAAATACATAAAAATTAAGAATATTTTGACTTGCCTTTGATGTTTAAATCAAGCTCTTCAGTAAAATACGTTTTTACGTCTTTATTTGAAATTTCTGATATTGATCCAGGAACAGTTGGATTTTCTGGCATAAGCCTGAACAAGTGACATAACAGTTTATTCAAACTCTTAGTTCTTCGAAGGTATTGTGAATAAAGAGCTCGAAGCTGGAGGAAAAATAACATGTAAAAGAATTCCCATGAATTATGAAGTATTTTAATAAAATAATAATTCTTACTGAAAAATAACCTAAAGCAGTGGTGGCGAACCTATTTTTCCTCGGGTGCCGAAGCAGCGTGTGCATGCACTACTGTGCAGGCGCAAGTGCTCAAACCTATAATTCAATGCTAAGAGAGAGTGAAAACATCTTCCCCCACCCTCTGGAGGCCGGAAATGGCCTGTTTCCCAATTTCTGATGGGCCCAGTAGGCTCGTGTTTCACCCTCCCCAGGTTCCAAAGGCTTCCCTGGAGAATTAAAACGCTCTCCCCCCAGAGCCTCTCTGGAAGCCAAAAATGCCCTCCCAGAACCTCTGTGTGAGCCAAAAATCAGCTGACTGGCACACACATGCATGTTGGAGCTGTGTTAGGGCAACAGCTTGCGTGCCAGCCTATATGGCTCTGTGTGCCACCTGTGGCAGCCGTGCCATAGGTTCGCCATCACTGCCCTAAAGCCTCTGAATCAATAGATCATGAAGTAAATGGAATAGAGAAAGGTTCACTTAAAAGTGTATTCTCATTTTATTTGATTTCTATTCTTAGCATCTAATGATCTTTGTGGCCCCTGTGGAAAGGCCCATGCAAAAAAGCACATAATACTAGAAAAGATTGGTATCATTTTATTTTTGATAACAACAGATAATATGGTCAGGGGCTAGCATGAGTACAGGATGGGTAAACCATACATCCATATATAATATACCAACATACCTTTATATCTTCTAAGCAACCTGATATCATGTGTCATGTTTAAAAACAAAGACCGAACAACTATCAACTCTTATTTTAAAATTTGCCTATCAAAAATTATTTTTATTTCATCATTTTTGTCTACCAAACAGTTTACATTTCATTATTAACAACAAAGCAATAATAAAAATAGCCCCAGGAACTCAATATTGCTTTCCTATTGCTAGACATGGAATAATTTTCTTCCATGCTCTTATGGCTAGACATGAGAATACTTTTGATTTTAAATGCCTAGTTCCCAGTTCCTGGCCAAACAATCTGCAATGAATTTATTTATATTGCTAATAGTAAAATGTTTATGTACACAGGTCAGCAATCTGAACTGACTTGTTCCCTGAAGCATCCATAGGGTGGTGGGTGGAAAATAAACAATTTTACCTGGGAAGAAGCTCCTTTGAAGAAAGACAGAATTAATTTCCAGGTAAGAAGATATCCTAAAATAAGGCAAAACTCATCACTCATTGGCTGAATTTCTGCAAATTCTCCTACTGGAATGCATTCTAAGATGTTTTCTAGTAAATCTTCCTGAGTGGTTAGAATAGTCATAAGTGCTGCTGGTGGGGACCTAAATAAAATAAAGGGAGGAAATATTGTATGTAGAAAAAAACAATATTTTCTACATGCAGAAATACACATACATTAAGAGAGCCTTATTGCTTAAAATTAATTCAGCAATAGTAGGAGTAACTTTCATGAAAGTATTTTATTTTATTCTTTTCAATCCTTGGCCATCCATGGCATCCATATACAGACTAATATAATTCTCACACATATAGCTTTTCATTTATGAGTGTAAAAGCTCATATCTCTTCCTCCACAGCACATTCTTTCTTAATATGTAGATATCCAACAGGAAGTTCCAAATGCATTACTGTAAGGAAGACTTATCTCATATCTCTTTCCAAATAAAATATTTTTTCTCTATTTGTCTCTAGTGACTATGACTAATAATTTCCTCCAACCTAAGGAAAAAAGAGCTAGCACTCTTAGAATATAAAGGGGCGAGTACAAGTGCACTAGAGTGCCTTCCGTCCCCTGTCCTATTGCTCTCCTATATCTCCTATACCTTTCTTCTATTCCTATATTTCTTCTTCTATTCTTTCATTGATATGTTCTATTACTTCATCTTCTTTTCTATTATTTCTTAGATATATTTTACTATGAGTATCTCCTCTATAACCTTCATCATGTATTTTATTATGTATATATAGATATATACCCACTAAAACCCTCATTGTGTATTGGACAAAATAAATATAAATAATCAAACTGATTATTGTGTACCTTTTTAATACATAAATTAATTAGAATTAGTCTTCAAAAATCTCAATCTGATTCAAATTCATGTTCAGAAACTTGAGTTCATGGCCTATACTGGAATTTGGTAACAGGAATTTAACATTTACGTAAACATCTTCATTTACAAAAGGTTTGATTTTATGATTTTTCATATATATAAAATTCACCATTGCTAAAATATTTGTTTTACCCTAGTACACTGATTTCTAAACTTTGATATTAAAACTATCCTACTTTTGTTTCTTTTTTAAAAAGCAGCACTGTGGCAAAAACATGGCAAGTGATTGAAATTGCCATTTCGCTGAAAATAAGACCTGTCCCAAAAATAAGTGTTAGCATGTTCTTTTACATGTGTGCATGAGCCCTATCCCCAAATAAGCCCTATTTAAGAGCCTGCCCATCCATCCATTCCATCTGGTTGCTTGCAACGCTGTGGCCGCAAGGCAGGGTATGTGTGGAGCTGCCTTTTGCATTTCACATCAGCTTACCTCAGAACCCCTGCAGCCAGGCCATCCACACTCCAACACCTGCCACACAGCAACAGCATCAATAGCCATGTGCAGCAGGAACCTGCATGGCCACAGGCCTACTTCTTCTGCTTGTTCACACCTGTAACAGCAGGAGGCAGAGTGGTGCCGTGGCTGCAAAGTGAGGCATGTGTAGGGGCTTGGATAGCCTGACTGTAGGGGCCCTGAGGTAAGCCAGTGCATAGCGCCTGGAGCAGCTTCAGCCCCGCCTTGCCTCATAGTCACAGCACTGGTATAAGGCTTGGCCTCCTGCTCTGTAACAGCCATGAGCAAGCAGAAGTGGGCCGGTGACCACACAGGACCTTGTTGGAAGGATTGATTGATTGATTGATTGATTTGATTTGATTTGATTTGATTTCTAGGCCGCCCCTCTCCGTAGACTCGGGGCAGCTAACAACAATAATAAAACAACATATAACAAATCTAACATTTAAAACAACTAAAAACCCTTATTAAAAACTAAACATACATACAAATATACCATGCATAAATTGTATAGGCCTGGGGGAAAGAAATATCTCAATTCCCCCATGCCTGACGGCAGAGGTGGGTTTTAAGGAGCTTACGAAAGGCAAGGAGGGTGGGGACAATTCTGATCTCTGGGGGGAGCTGGTTCCAGAGGGTCAGGGCCACCAGAGAAGGCTCTTCCCCTAGGTCCCGCCAAACGACATTGTTTAGTCAACAGGACCTGGAGAAGGCCATCTCTTTGGGACCTAACTAGTCGCTGGGATTTGTGCGACAGAAGGTGGTCCCGTAGATATTCTGATCCAATGCCATGAAGGGCCTTATAGGTCATAACCAACACTTTGAATTGTGACTGGAAACTGATCGGCAACCAATGCAGACTGCGGAGTGTTGGTATCATGGGCATACCTAGGGAAGCCCATGATTGCTCTCGCAGCTGCATTCTGCACGATCTGAAGTTTCCGAACACTTTTCAGAGGTAGCCCCAGGTAGAGAGCATTACAGTAGTCGAGTCTCAAGGTGATGAGGGCATGAGTGACTGTGAGCAGTGACTCCCAGTCCAAATAGGGCCGCAACTGGTGCACCAGGTGAACCTGGGCAAACAACCCCCTCGCCACAGCTGAAATATGTTTCTCTAATGTGAGCTGTGGATCGAGGAGGATGCCCAAGTTGCAGATCCTCTCTGAGGGGATCAGTGATCCCCCCCCCCCCAGGGTGATGGACGGACAGATGGAATTGTCCCTGGGAGGCAAAAACCACAGCCACTCCGTCTTATCAGGGTTGCATTTGAGTCTGTTGACACCCATCCAGACCCCAACAGCCTCCAGGCACCGGCACATCACATCCACTGCTTCGTTGACTGGACATGGGGTGGAGATGTACCACTGGGTATCATCCGCATACTCATGATACCTCACCCCATGCCCTTGGATGATCTTGCCCAATGGTTTCATGTAGATATTAAATAACGGGGGAGCGGATCGACCCGAGGCAACCCACAAGGGAGAGACCTAGAGGTCGACCTCTGACCCCCCACTAACACCAAATGCGACCGACCGGAGAGGTAGGAGAACCAGTGAGGAACAGTGCCTCCCACTCCCAACCCCTCCAGCCGGCGCATAAGGATACCATGGTCGATGGTATCGAAAGCCGCTGAGAGGTCGAGAAGCACCAGGACAGAGGATAAACCCCTGTCCCGGGCCCGCCAGAGATCATCCATCAACATGACCAAAGCTGTTTCCATGCTGTAGCTGGGCCTGAATCCTGACTGCTGAGGGCCTAGATAATCGACTTCTTCCAAGGACCGTTGGAACTGGAGCGCCACCACCTTCTTGACAACCTTCCCTATAAAGGGAAGGTTGGAGACTGGCCGATAGTTGTTAAGAATGGCTGGATCCAGGGAAGGCTTCTTGAGGAGGGGGCGCAAAAGTGCCTCCTTGTAGGGATCAGGAAAGGACCCCCTCCCCAAAGAAGTGTTGACAATCTCCTGGACCCAGTTCCGTGTCACCTCCCTGCTGGCTAAGACCAGCCAGGAGGGACACGGATCCAGTAAGCAGGTGGCAGAACTCACAGCTCCAATGGCCTTGTCCACTTCATCAGGTGTCACCAGATCAAATTCTTCCCAGACAGATGGACAAGTACGGGCCCCAGTCACCTCAACTGACTCGTAGATGGGGTTGCTGGAGCCTTCTGCAAGGCAAGGCAGGTGCTGGGGAATGAAGCCCTGAGATAATCTGGTGCAGGGCACATGACACAGCCCCACCCTCCTGCTTCATAGCTGTGGCGGTTAGAACACCACATGGCCTCTTGCCTCCTGCAAGCAAGCAGAAGTGGGCCACCTGTAAATGGGGGAAAAAATAAGTTATCCCTGAAAATGAACCCTGATGCTTATTTGGGGGCCCAAAGGAAAATAAGCCCTGGTCTTATTTTGAGAAAACACAGTGTTTATTTATCTGTATCTCACCTTTATTATTTTTATAAATAACTCAAGGCAAATAGTTGAGACTATTTATGTATTTATTTGTATCTCACCTTTATCATTTTTACAAATAACTCAAGGTGGTGAACACATCCAACACACCTTCCTTCTCTTATTTTCCCCACAACAACAACAACCCTATGAATGGGTTGGGCTAAGAGAAAGTGACTGGTCCAAAGTCACCTATACAAGCAACTCTATAAATCATCGTAAATATAAAGCGAAACATACAATAATAGTTCCTCTTCTTCATCACCGTAAGATCTGAGATCTACGTTGTCAAATTTAGGTAAATCGGACATTAACCTAGAATATGAAATAAAGAAACGAGAAGAACCTATTTATATTTTTATAGCATAAATATTTATCTGACTTTGAGAAGTAATCATAATAAAACGATTTCATATTAAAACATTAATTTTTGGGATATAATAGACCCAGCCACAAAAAGGCTACACTCCCAGACTTAGCTTATCATTAAATAATTAATAATAATAATAATAATAATTTATTAGATTTGTATGCCGCCCCTCTCTGAAGACTCGGAGCTGCTTTGGTGAGCAGCGCAGTCACAAATTATACCATTTCAGCAGTCATTTTAGATACTATTTACATTCCAGGGGGTGAGGGATTTCTATGAAGCATAAAGATATATCTGTCAGATTCTTATTGAATGAAAAATAAGTCGGGCGGGTCAAGGAACCCAATGGCCAAATGATTAACTGAGTCATACTGGTGCCTATAAGATTCCTATTGTACATATCTAGAATACAGCAATGAATCATAGAGTACTTTTGCAGTATAATAAACTAGAAGTCTATTTTAATTTTGCTCCCTCCTCCAGCAGATTGTTATATATGTAATACCCTCTCCACCTCATAAAAATTCTGAACTATATAGGCCTGAGATTATAATCACTAGTTCTGTTATCTTCCCCTGAAAACAAAGCCTAGGTTGATTAAGAAATTATTCATTTATAGAAAACGTAACATATTTTGTACTGTGGTAAAGAATAATACTTCTATACAGTGATCCCCCGCTCGTTGCGAGGGTTCCGTTCCAGGACCCCCCGCAACGAGCGGGTTTTCGCGAAGTAGCGCTGCGGAAGTAAAAACACCATCTGCGCATGTGCAGATGGTGTTTTTACTCCCACAGCGCTAGCGAGGAACCGAAGATTGGGGGCGGCGCGGCTGTTTGCCGCCGGCATGGGGGGCTTCCTAGCAGCCCCCCAAACCCGGGTTGGGGGTCCGGGGGGTGCTGGCAAGCCCCCCATGCCGGCAGCGACATTTTAAAATAGCCGCGCCGCCCCCAATCTTCGGCTCCTCCGCGCTGGCTCTCGGCGCTTTCGAGCTGAGTCCGGGAGCGAATTCTTTTCCGGACTCAGCTCAAAAGCGCCGAGAGCCAGCGCTAGCGAACGGCTCCTCCGCGCTGGCTATCGGCGCTTTCGAGCTGAGTCCGGGAGCGAATTCTCTTCCGGACTCAGCTCAAAAGCGCCGATAGCCAGCGCTAGCGAACGGCTTGTCCACGCTGGCTCTCCGCGCTTTCGAGCTGAGTCCTGGAGCGAATTCGCTTCAGGACTCAGCTCAAAAGCGGCGAGAATGAACCGCGTGGGCGGGCGAAGGGCGGGCGGCAGCGAGGAGTTTGCGTGGGCGGTGGGGAAACTCCTCGCTGACGCCAGCAAGAGGGGGAAGACCCAGGGAAGCCGGTTGCCATCTACGCATGCGTGCCCATAGAAAAAACGGGCACGCATGCGTAGATGGTATTTTGACTTCCGGGTTGAAAAATAGCGAAGTACCCTGTTCGCAATGGTTGGGGACGCAATAAACGGGGGATCACTGTATTCCATACCTTTAAAGAATTTCTTATACTGATAAAATTAAAAATGGAACTAAATCACAGCATGGTCTATGGAAATTGGAACTTACTTGTTTAGCATGTGGTACACTGTAATTTGAATGGGTCTAGCTCTGAAGAGTAATAATGGAGAAAAAGTATTTAACAAAGTCTGTAGATTGTCAGGGAGATTTGTTTTCTGACCAGCAACAAATTTGGCAGGAAGCTTGTGGTTCAGTAACTGATCCTTTGAAATATATGTTAAAGCTTTCCCCAAAGATTTCAACATGGAGTTCTGAAATGATGTTTCCATTACATCTTGTTCTTTTACTGTATAGAAGATACAAAATAATTCACAGGCTGAAATTATTGTAACAAATATTCAAGTAGTAAGTATAAATAATGATTTTCATCTAAAGTGCCATAAATAATATTCAGTCGCATTTTCAAAATGATAGCTTTACACGATGCCAGCAGTGAAGAAATGCATTCAAAGAATTCTGAAATAACATAATGAAATTTATGAAAAAAAAGCAGTGTATCTTGCAATTATGTGCAGATTTTTTTCTTTATATCATCCTGGAAACCACAAAATATACCTACATATTTTATACTGCCAATATTACAATCAAATGTTTATTAACAAAAATCTGGGGTGTTAAATAGCCTGTCAAAGTATTTTTATGTTATGGTTCTATATTGCCTGTCTGTATATTTACCCTTCGTCACAGACTTACTGGTGATTTTGGCCAGCAGAGGCAGAAGCAAGCTATGAATGCCTTCTGAAAAGAAGTCCCGCCATTCAGACATGAGGGTTTCTGGAAATTTTTCAACAATTTCAGGAGTTGCTGCCTTGAAGTATGCACTTAAAGAAGCACTTAGGTCACAGCTAACAGAAGCAAAGACTTGAACCTGTGCGGCAGGAAATACTTCTGGGTTTTCACAAGTTGTCTGCAAAGATTAAATTCAATTATTCTTTGTCATAGTAAATTTTAAAACATGTCACATCAAATAATATTTCTTGCATAACTCTTCAGCTATACATTTTTTAAAAATCTATCATTTTATAACAAATAAAAATGATTTGATTTGTGCTCCAGAGTGGATTCTAGTAGTTAACAGATGATTCTTTAAATAATATACACAAATACACTTTTAGCCACTTTATATTGTAATGATTACTGTTCCATATTTTAATCCATACTACTTTAAATTAGTATAGAATACTGGGTTAATTTAGTTCCACAAAAACCTTAAACATTTTATAACCAGAATCGTAGAATACGGATTATGTAATAAACGTACTGGTTTACATAAGCTTTTTCATCATATTTTACATTCCCAAAATATGAGATTTCCCCCCACAAGTAATGTGAAATTCTTTAAATTCAGAAACTATGTATCATTCTTTTTATGTTTGTTACTTACTTCTAACCATGCTAGCATGGAGCACATGACAAAATCCCATTCACTCTCCAATAAGGAGAGAGGCTTCTTAAGCAACAGAGAAATGAAACCGATCATTTCTATATTTAAGCCAAGCAGCTGTGGATTTGTTTCTTGTAGATTGCTGGGGGGAAATGAAGAAAATGTTCAGAAGCTAAACTAACATGAAAGGGCAAGACAAATGTTTGTATTACAATAAAATCAACACATCCCATTTCTCTTCTGTCAAGGTTTTATTTACTAAATAAAATATTCAAGTGAGGAAGCTCAAAATAAGCAAGAATGAAAACAATGAAAATTATTATAGAAGAAAATATCTGCAGCTCAGCACTGCACTGTGGAATATTTGGTACTCTCTGAGCTTAGTTGTTTGCAGATGTTTCAATACCCGACCCCCCAAAAACATGTTAACTGGTTGGGTAATGAAACATCTACAAGCAAACAATCAAGCTTAGAGTGCACCAAGAACTCTACAAACAGTACCTGAATTATGGATAGAGGTATATTAAGCTATCTCTCTTTGATAAAAATCAACATTCTCAAAGCACAAACGTATACAGTGGTACCTCAAGATACGAACCCCTCGTCTTACGAACAACTCGTGATACGAACCCGGGGTTCAGAAAAATTTTGCCTCTTCTTACGAACTTTTTTCGAGTTACGCACCGGCGTTCGGAGACTGCTGGGAAGCCGCGCGGCTGTTTTAAAAGGTGACAGCCGGGCGGCGGGGCTTCCCAGAAGCCTCCCGAACGCCGGTTCGTAACTCGAACAAAGTTCGTAAGAAGAGGCAAAATTTTTCTGAACCCCGGGTTCGGTTCGGGAGGTTGCTGGGAAGCCCCCCAGCCCGGCTGTCACCTTTTAAAACAGCCGCGCCTCCCGAAGCCGAACGCTAAAGCCGAACTTCCGCGTTCGGCTTCGGGAGACAGCTGGGAAGCGGCGCGGCTGTTTTAAAAGGTCGCAGCCGGCCTGGGGGGCTTCCCAGCACCCCCCCGAACCCCAAACCCGGGTTCGGGGGGGGTGCTGGCAAGCCCCCCAGGCCGGCTGCGACCTTTTAAAACAGCCGTGCCGCTTCCCAGCTGTCTCCTGAAGCCGAACGCCAAAGCCGAATTTCCGCGTTCAGCTTCAGGAGACAGCTGGGAAGCGGCGCGGCTGTTTTAAAAGGTCGCAGCCGGCCTGGGGGGCTTGCCAGCACCCCCCGAACCCCAAACCCGGGTTCGGGGGGGTGCTGGGAAGCCCCCCCAGGCCGGCTGTCACCTTTTAAAACAGCCGCGCGGCTTCCCAGCAGTCGCCGAAAGCCGTTTTTTTGCGGCGGGTTTTTTGGTTGCACGGATTAATTGACTTTACATTGTTTCCTATGGGAAACAATGTTTCGTCTTATGAACCTTTCGTCTTACGAACCTCCTCCTTGCACCAATTAAGTTCGTATCATGAGGTATTACTGTATACTGAAATTAAGTTATTTTCTATCATAATGACAGCTTTCAATAAAAAAAATTGAATACATTTAATGAAATAATTGATTCTAGGAGGGTTTTTTTAAGTGTAACACTCACTATAATCTGTGAACAATAAGAGTGTATTAAGATGCACTCTTGTTCCTGTTACACACATGATGTATGTCCTAAAACAAAATGCATTCAAATGCTAGAATTTCTGTAGAGGACCAGTTTGACAAAGCTGATACAAGACAAACTTGCGATTACTGGACTAAAATCATAGACTGAATAAATAAAATTCAACTATTATGATTCAAGCAAACCTATTTAAGTTATTCTATGAATTATCTTTGAAAAATAAGATAAATAAGGTTAAATAATTCACCAGCTGAAAAGAAAACTATCTTCATAATCACTGCGCCAAGCTACGATGACCTTCAATATGCCATCCATCAGTTCTCCATAATCAGTATTTTCAGTATTCAAGCACGAATTTAAAATGGCAAGATATCCAAATGCTCCTGAATTGTGTAATAAAAGTTATTAAATGTCTTTGAGTATAATAAGAAAACAAAGAGATAAGTCTTTAGTGATCAGAACTGAATACTGATAACTAGTATTAGTAAGTAAAATAACAATATCCATTAAAATAGTTTTGCAATTATCAATTGCAAATAAATATGTGATTGTGTACACTAAACATCCTACTTCTTCCAACTCAATGTAGCATTGGAGAAAGTATTTAAAGATTTAAAGATACTGACCATCAGTACAGAAGAGATCCGTTCCATTACATGTCATTAGGTTAGCTGTGAACCTAATGACAAGTTCTTCCTTATCTTCCTCAGATAAAACTGGAGACAGACACTGAAGTGTATGCAGGCTTCCTTCAGTTAATGGAAAAAAGCTGTTCATGGGAAAGAGAAAATTAGGGAATCAATATAAAACTGTTCTTGTATTGATAAAAAAATTACAAAAATCAGAATGAGAGCTATTGTTATATGCACAACTCTATGAGTAACAAAACACATGTAACTTCAAGAAAGTAAGACATTTTGGACAGCTGCACCATTTATTTGAAACAATCATGGAACTAGAGTTAGAAATGTTAAGTACTGTAATATATGATAAAAAGGCCTTTCAAGAATTGAAAGTGTGTGTGTGTGGATATGATTTAGATGTAATAGACAACTATTACAGACACACTCTACGTATAACTATGTATAACATACGCATATATAAAAACACACATATGCATACAGTACAAACACATACAGTAGAAACAAAGCTCTACAGAAAAGGACATGGTAATGGCAACATCATCTCTGTTTGCAATGGAAGACATTTTATACAGTTTTTTTCCTGTCTTGATTTAATCACTGAAATAGTAGGACAAAAATTATAGTTCCCATGCACTTCCAGTTTACTATCTATCATACCATACAGAGTGGCTGTGGGTTTTGCCTCCCAAGGACAATTCCATCTGTCCGTCCACTATCCTGGGGGGGAGGAGTACTGACCCCCTCAGAGAGAGTTCGCAACTTGGGCGTCCTCCTCGATCCACAGCTAACATTAGAGAACCATTTTTCGGCGGTGGCGAGGGGGGCCCAGGTTTGCCTGCTGCACCAGTTGCGGCCGTATGTGGACCGAGAGTCACTTCTCATAGTCACTCATGCCCTCATTACCTCGAGGTTCGACTACTGTAATGCTCTCTACATGGGGCTACCTTTGAAGAGTGTTCGGAAACTACAGATCATGCAGAATGCAGCTGTGAGAGCAATCATGGGCTTCCCTAGGTATGCCCATGTTACACCAACACTCCTCAGTCTGCATTGGTTGCCGATCAGTTTTTGGTCACAATTCAAAGTGTTGGTTATGACCTATAAAGCCCTTCATGGCATTGGACTAGAATATCTCCAGGACCGCCTTCTGCCGCACAATCCCAGCGACCAATTAGGTCCCACAGAGTTGGCCTTCTCTGGGTCCCGTTGACGAAACAATGTCCCCTAGCGGGGCCCAGGGGAAGAGCGTTCTCTGTGGCGGCCCTGACCCTCTGGAATCAACTCCCTCCGGAGATCAAAATTGCCCCCACCCTCCTTGCCTTTTGCAAACTCCTAAAAACCCACCTTTGCTGTCAGGCATGGGGGAATTGATTCCCCCGGGCCATTTCATTTTATGTATGGTTTGTCTGGGATGCATGACTGTTTTTATAATAAGGGTTTTAAACTGTCCTTTTTAACCATTAGATTTGTACTATGTATTGTTGTTGTAAGCCGCTCTGGGTCTCCGGAGAGGGGCGGCATACAAATCTAATTAATAATAATATTAACAATAACAATAACAATAACAATAACAATAACAATAATAATAATAATAATAATAATAATAATAATAATAATAGTAATAATACCTCTCAGTTGAATCAAAAAGTGCTTTAATCTCCGAGGGTGTAAAGTTTTTTTTATTTAACAATTTAGCCATTGTTAAAGCCCAAAGTCGTCCACTCTCTTTCGATCTACAAAAAATACAATGTTTCTGAGATTAATATGGCCTATATATGAGTACAATAAAATATTTTGTATTTATTTTAGGTGATAATTGTTTATATTAAGGCATTATGTTCATTTATAATGAAAAAATTAAGTTAATTTCTAATAAAAACCTTAAGAGAAATACGTATTTTTCCTTCAATACTTACCTATTGAACAATATTTGTAAAAGATGGGAAATATTATTGAGTAGATAAAAATTTTCATGTGAAATTTTCATTACTTCAGTATTATGAAGAAATTCAAGTAGCAGACCAGATGGGTTTGCTAATTCTTCAATCCACTGTAAGGCATACAGCTGTTCTACAACTAGAAATACACAAAGATATATTATATTTCTTAATTTAACAGTTACTAGTTATATGTACACACTTATTTAACTCTTTATAGTTTTATTAAATAAGAAAACACTGCATTTAGTATATATATTTATATAGCATGATTTACATTTATCTATTTACTAAATAAAAATAATTATGTATAATAATACATTAACTTATAAGAAAGCTTATTGTAATTATTTAAAACTGTAGTTCATCTATAATTTTATAATAATAAATATAATTATATAAATTATTTATAATAATTTTAATTATCAATAAAGAATTGAACATGAGAGGCAACAATGAGACCCAATAGCAGTATTCCAACAAATATAAATAGTTTATGGCATAGAGTAGCCTTTCTCAACCTTTTTAACTTGGAGAAAGCCTTAAAATAATTTTCAGATCTTAGAAAACCACTGTATAAAAATTGGAAAAAATATTAAAACCATGCAAAACTATTTAGTTCAAATCTATACAATTCAGGTTATAAACATTTTGAGTTGTGCAAGTTAAAAATGAATTGTTTTCATGTCCCAACAACAGAGCAATAAGCCCACAGCTAAGTCACAAAGTGTAAAAATTACACTGTCACAAGCACAAGCATTATATGGCATAGATAATTTTAAAAACTTTTTTTTCCCAATTATATTCTCTTGGTGAACCCATGGTAATGTGTAGCAGACCCCTTGGGTTTCACAAAACTGTACTTGAAAAATTCTGGCCTAGAACCTAGAAATATCATTGTGGATGGCACCTATTAATTATACAAAACAGTGCTGTCCCATCATAAGATATGGTTTGACATTCAATTATTTATTCCAACAGGTCATTATTAACCCCTAGAGTTTAAATATAATTTTATTATATATTTAATGTAACATATACCACATTTCTATTTGGTAAACGGCAATAACAGAAAAAAAAGAATATACTGTAATAGATTGTCACACACAGGGTAGTTTGTGTTTTTTTGCTATTACTTACTGATATTATCGATTTTTCTTCTTTCTACTTCAGAATTTTCAAACACAGCTTCCTTTTCCAGTATCAATAATGCCATTCTACTAAGCAGAGCAGTAGTACAAAGATGACTTGGAAGTTTAGGTGGGATAAAAGGTGCATTATCTGTTTCAGGTAATTCACTATTAATACTTAGTCTTCCTTCCAGAAGAGGTTTTCTCAACCACTGTAATGACATGTAAAAAACATATATAAAAAGTATATCATCCTTTGAGAAAAGCAAAATTTCAAATATTTCATTCCATACTGATATTAAATTTCATGAAGATTTAACATTTAATTCATGATAATAAGTTAGATATGGCACTAATTGTCAAGGGACATATTTACATTACACATAAATAAAATATACATTATAAATATAATGTATAATTATATATGTAAAATAACATTTCAGACATGGAGAAAATTATTGCTATACTTAAAATATATTTCAAATGAGTATATTAAAAGCAATTATTATAATGTATATTTTATAATAATATATTTCTTACATCTTTCATTTATTTTAAGCTTAGAATAATTAATGTAGGATCCTTAGATGAAAAAATTCTAAGCAGGTAAAAGATACAAACAATGAAGATTATTCTATCATGAATCAATTTAGCTTTTATTTATTTATTTATTTATTTATTTATTATTTGATTTATTTATTGGTCTCCCTTCTTTTACAGCAGTAAAAAAATCTAATAAAAATTTAAAAACCCCACATATAAATAAGGACAAGTAGAAATACCTCACTGGACAGAGACTCCCGCATCTTTTCCCATTCAGTCTGAGTTGGAGTAAGCCATTCAACATAATTGTTCAGAACACAAGCAGAAACATCTTCAGCTTCTAGCAATGTAGTCAACAAATCACTGACCACAGAGATCAAAACCTGCAAACTGAAAATAAACCAATTTTTTGTTTGATACAGAATTCTGATAATAGCAGAGAAACATATATAGACGCAATCTGACTAATATTAACAATGAAACCTTCATTTAATATAACAAGCCTCAGCAAATCTTATGTTCACACAATTAGCATAAAATAATTTCTGTAACGATTTGGAAGGTAAATCTCGATGATTTGACAGCCTATGCGTTTTAACTACAGCACAACAGAACACACAGATTATCCATGGAAAACAAGGCAGTGTGGTAAAACAAAAGCTGACAATTGTAAAATTTATTGATTAAGTGATTACTAGTCACTGAATCTCAATAAAACTTATAGAAAAAGGAAAAAGAACAAAAATGGGATGGAGAAAGTGAAGTTCAAGTAGTGCACAATTTAGTACCATTTATTTAGTCTGAAGTTAAGAAGCTGCTGAAAAAGGTTTAGTGATGTAAGTCCAGTCTCAATTGTCATGCTTTCAAACAAAATAAATATTGATCTCAGAAGGAAATATGAAATCCTACTGACTTTAAAATCCTAATGATTTTAAAATCACTATCGGTCTGAGTGATGGCAAGCTTTGAGCAAATAAATAATGCAGTGCATTCTAAAACTACCTTTTTATATCCAATACTGAAGTCTGAAGCTGGTTCTTGACCCAGAATGCAGATTTCTGTAGGAAGCTGCTCTCCTTTTGCAGAATGCTACGCTGACGCACAAGTGAAGTGATGCCACACATCCAAGTATGCTTCAATTTATTTACAAGGAAATCTATATGAAGAAAAAATTTCAACTATTAAACAGATTGATGCACATTAATCATGCTGTAAAACCTAAAGAGTATGAACAGAACCATGTTTTCATCACTTAAGTACGTAAGCTATATTCTTATTTTCCAATGAAACTATTTTATGAATAAATGATAAAAAGGTTTATTAACTTATACAGTGGTACCTCATCTTACGAACGCCTCTTCTAACGTACTTTTCAAAATACGAACCCGGTGTTTAAGATTTTTTTGCCTCTTCTTCCGAACTATTTTCACCTTACGAACCCAAGCAGCTGCTGCTGGGATGAAGGAGTTTCTTTTTTTCCCTTTTTTGAAGAAAGAAAAGGGAGGGGCGGCTTGGAGGAGGAAAGATTTTGCAGAGAACAAGGTGCTTGCAAAGGCACTGAAAGGGTGTCTTTTGAAGAAAGAAAAGGGAGGGGCAGCTTGGAGGAGGAAAGATTTTGCAGAGAACAACGTGCTTGAAAAAGGCACTGAAAGGGTGTCTTTTGAAGAAAGAAAAGGGAGGGGCGGCTTGGAGGAGGAAAGATTTTGCAGAGAACAGCTTGCTTGCAGAGGCACTGAAAGGGTGTCTTTTGAAGAAAGAAAAGGGAGGGGCGCCCCCCTTGCCTTTCTTCCTTCCCACTCACCCTTTAGCCTAGCCTTGCTTCTTCCACCCGCCCCCTTTAGCTGTTCCTCCCTGCCCTCTGTTCGCCTCCCTTCTAAAGTTTGGGATTTTCCTGAAGGATTTGCACGCATTATTTGCTTTTACATTGATTTCTATGGGAAACATTGTTTCATCTTATGAACCTTTCACCTTACGAACCTCCTCCTGGAACCAATTAAGTTTGTATGATGAGGTACCGCTGTACTTCGTAAACGTTAATATGCATTCAATTATAGATTAGAGGTCTTAACCATGAAAAACACATTGCTATATATCCTTGCTGAACAGTACCAGGCCTGATTCATCCTTATTCTGTTTTACAGAATTAAATTGGTTTTGTTTCTGTCAAAATTGTTTTTATATTTGGAAGGTAAATCTCGATGATTTGACAGCCTATGCGTTTTAACTACAACACAACAGACCATACAGAATTATCCATGGAAAACAAGGCAGAGTGGTAAAACTGCTATTTCTCAATTGAAAAATGTGTAATTCTAGTTCCTATTTAAACAATTTGTTATGAACGAGTGGACATGTTCAAACAGAGACTTAAATGCAAAAATTCTGTTTTTTTCAATATTTCTACCTGAAAACATGATCACCATGGAATTGGTCATGCATATTAGCCAATGTACCTGATAAACATGTTATATCCTGGTTCTGTGCACATAACTGGAAAATAGTGAATAATAAATCTTCAGAAGATGGCATCATTAAACATCCTTTAACCGAAGTGAAAAAACTGGAGGCTATGTCACAGATGAAAGACACAGATAGTTCTGTATTTCCAGCTTCTGAAAGATCCTTGGCTTTTGACAGAGCAGCTTGAAGTTTATCAATTATTCTTTTAACATAAACTTCACCAATTAAGGACTCTGTGGATTAAAAGAGACATTTTATTACATAATCATAAAATCACCAGCTCTACTGAGTGCTCATTTGTAGTATCCAGAAAAAATATCTGGCTTTTTATTAGCTTTATATATATTTATATTTTCTCAGGTGCCGAAAGTGCACACATGCCTGCTATCACATGCCCCCATGTGCCCAAACCCATAATTCAATGCCCTCTATGCATTCCACCCCCTGCACATGTGTGCACAGCCCCCCGAAACTGCCCCCCCGCATGCGCACACAACTCCCCTGCTCCCTTGTTTTCCAACTTCCGGTGGGCCTGCTAGGCCCGTTTTTCACTCTCCCCAGGCTCCCGAGGCTTCCTTGAATCCTGGGGAGGGTGAAAATGCCATCTCTCGACCCCTCCAGAGACTGAAAACGCCTCCCAGAAACTCTGCACAAGCCAAAAATCAGCTAGCTGGCATGCACATGCATGTTGGAGCTGAGCTAAGGCAACAGCTCGTGTGCCAGCAGATATGGCTGTGCATGCCATAGGTTCACCACCACAAACTACAGTGATCCCCCGTTTATTGCGTCCCCAACCATTGCGAACAGGGTACTTCGCGATTTTTCAACCCAGAAGTCAAAATACCATCTACGCATGCGTGCCCGTTTTTTCTATGGGCACGCATGCATAGATGGCAACCGGGAGATCAGCTGCTGGGCGGCTTCCCTGGGTCTTCCCCCTCTTGCTGGCGTCAGCGAGGAGTTTCCCCACTGCCCACGCAAACTCCTCGCTGCCGCCCGCCCTTCGCCCGCCCACGCCGTTCATTCTCGCCGCTTTCGAGCTGAGTCCTGAAGCGAATTCGCTCCAGGACTCAGCTCGAAAGCGCCGAGAGCCAGCGTGGACAAGCCGTTCGTTGGCGCTGGCTATCGGCGCTGTTGAGCTGAGTCCGGAAGCGAATTCGCTCCCGGACTCAGCTCGAAAGCGCCGAGAGCCAGCGCCCCCCGGACCCCCAACCCGGGTTTGGGGGGCTGCTAGGAAGCCCCCCATGCCGGCGGCAAACAGCCGCGCCGCCCCCAATCTTCGGCTCCTCGCTAGCGCTGTGGGAGTAAAAACACCATCTGCACATGCGCAGATGGTGTTTTTACTTCCGCAGCGCTACTTCGCGAAAACCCGCTCGTTGCGGGGGGTCCTGGAACGGAACCCTCGCAACGAGCGGGGGATCACTGTATATGGTCTAATTCAGGGGTCACCCACCTTTTGGACCTCAGGGACCAATAAATTCATAATTTTAAATCCCGCGGACCACTAATATGAATCCAGCATGCCACTGACTGAAGCACCTGAACTCCTAGTGAGAGGATGGGGTCCTTCAAGCACTTAACTTGGTCACCTGTTTCTGCAACCTTAAACACTCAAAGAGCCATTCCCCACAGAAAATGAAACATCAGGCTCTCTCGCATCTCTCTTTCTTTCTCTCATCTCTCTCTCTCTTTCTGATTTCCCAATGCTCTCTGAGTCTCGCGGGTGATTCTTCAGCCTTTGTTAGTGCTGGACTCACCTCAGTCGCTCAGGGGAGACCCAACCTGCTCTCTGCCCCTCTAGACAATGCTCCACATCATACTGAGTTCCAGAAGGAGGGGGCACCATCTTTCCCATTGTGAAGCATGCTAAATTTAACTGTGCTGCACAAGGCGCTGCAAGAGTAGTGGGCAGGCCACGGAGGCGTCAACAGCAGCGACAGAGGGAAATAGTCAGAGAGGAAGTTGTGTCTCCCCAAGCAACTGAAGTGCGTTCAGCACCAACAAGGGCCAGAAGAAAAGTTCACAAGACCTAGCAAGAGATGAAGCTTCACTCCTGCTCTGGAATATGGAGTGAATCTCCATCCTCTGCCCTTCCCTTCTCAGGCCAGGCAAGTAATGACTGTGAGGGCGAGGACCAGTGCCAGCCAGTGGTAGAATCATCTGACATCATGCCACAGCAGGGGAACAAAAGAGCCACGGCTGCTTCAACCTGCCTGTGCTGCCACATCCCGCCCCTTGCTGCAACAGCATGATTACCTCATTCCGGTCAGCGAGGGCTGTGCTACTCCTTGCATGTTCACCACCTGCAAAGTTACAAATTGCATGTACCTCCCTCTAAGGTGGAGATTTCCAGCCCCACCAGAAGCTGCCTGGCTGGTCCCATATTACAGAGCCCTAGTTACAGGACTGACCCATTGGTCATTCCAGAGCAGCTCCTCCACATGACTGCACTGCGGATCAGCAAAATTTCCTCAAGAACCACCAGTGGTCCATGGACCACAGTTTGGTGACCTCTTGTCTAACGTACCTACACCAGTGCCTCAAATTTTCTATCCATGACAAGCTAGCCTTATAATTCTCCTAGAAATCTATTACTCATTATAAAAGCTTCTACCACTTACCATTTTTAATTAACTGAGATAATACCAAGCTTAGGAGAGTCCATTGTTCTGAATGAAATGATTCTGCTGAAGTTACTGTCATCTTCAAGCTGATGTTACACAGATCATGGGCCAGAGTTACAAGCTTCTCACCTAATACATCTCCTTTTAGCCATGTAGAACTTAAGGAATGTTTCTCAGAGCTTGAACAGGCCTAAGGTTGAGAAAATACACAAATATTTTTTGAAATAGTTGTTTACTCTTTTAATCTCAAAATATATCTCTTGAGTTTGTTATAAAAAGCTGCACTTAAAACACCATGTATTCTTCAAAGTATCAGATCAGTAAGATCCACAAAAGCATCATATATAAAAGGTAAGCTCAAGAGATAGATAGATAGATAGATAGATAGATAGATAGATAGATAGATAGATGCACAAGTGCCCCCCCCCCAGCAATTTGCCTCCTTGCAGAAAATAGTGCAGAACCTGATTAGCACAAGAAACTCATTATTGGCCTCCCGACCATCAGCTGATTCTGGCTGCAGGCGGCAACAGGCTATAGCAATCCCTGCAGCCTGAAACTATCAGCTGCTTGTGCTAAAATTGAAAGTGAAACTCAAACTGCAAGGAGGCAAATTGCTGGGAGGTAGCAGCAGATTTTTATTTTCTTGTGCTAATCAGGCTACGCTGAAACTGGCTGTTCGTTGTTTGCTGCAAGGAGGTAAATCAATAACTATCAATGCCTACAGAATGTTCAAATTATTAGACTTATTTTTTTAAAGACTGCTTTATTATTGTTCTAGACAACTTAACAAAATGAAGAAGCCTTTTAAAATAAATGCTTGATCTGAAGAGGCCCAGTGTATTTTATCTTCTTTTAAATAGCAGAGAATAACTATACTTCTAGAAAGCCACATCAATTGTAACAGCATCTGTACAAGTATAGTCTGAAATGTAACAGTGTCCTGTTGCAGTATTAAGATGTTTGGAATACTGTAGATCTATTTAAATAATTGGGAGGAATTAGTGTGACTACATTTAAGAAAACTTTCTGGCATTAATATATTGCCATAATGTACACTTCTCCAATTCTTTGCTATTTCTATGAACCAGGCACACACAGAGAAAGAGAGAGAGAGTGAGTGTGTGTGTGAGAGAGAGAGACAGACAGGCAGGCAGGCAGGCAGAGAAATACACAGCGAACAATGTATATTATCTGTGCTGTTTGCTGAGAGGCAAACTGCTGGAAGGCAGAGGAAGAACTCCTCCCCCCCCCTCTTGTTTTCATCCCCCAAAACTAAGGTATAGTCCAAAAAATACAGTACAGTAATCAATTTCTAAAAAGAATAATTTTCCCTCTTATGTCTATTCAAACCATCTGAAACCACTGATTCATTTTAAAGCAAACTGCCATAGATTTTCCAGAGGATTCAGTAAAGAGCTATTGTAAAAGCATCTTTGCTTATGTCAGCACATTTGGTGAAATTTTGTGAAATGTTCATTCAAACATTCTGCGGAGCCATATTCCTTTGAAAGACTTTGGCACAGAAAGCCATGTATGTCTTTTCTTCAGCTAAAAGTCATGCTGTATCTAATTCAGTTATTAATTCTTCCCCTGCCTTTATAAGTAAAGCAAGGCAGTTTACATACATTATACTCCCTCTTCCAGTCTATTTTCATCACAGCAACAACCCTACAAGGCAGGTTGGAGCAAGTGATTGACCCAATGTCACTGTCCGCTTTCTTCTCTCAGTCTGTCTGAGTGTCAGTCTGTTTTGAAGGTTAAATGAAAAAGATACTTGGCACTTTCTTCTTTTAAGTGATCTGCTCCCTTTCCATTTCACTACTCTTAGGAGTTCAGCAGAAAAGAAAAATCAAGCAATGTACTCTTGGCTGTTCTCATCCAATTTTTCTTAACTGTTTATTTCCAAATCATCTACCTATATAATATGTAACCAAAACAATCACTTTAATATAAGACAGATATATTTGGTAGTCAGAAACATTTATGCAATGAAAAATTACCCACAAAGAGGCCAAATAGGGGTAACAGCTTCTTTTGCTGCCAAGCAAATTCCAACAGAACAGTGACCGAGCAAGCCATAACTAGATGGAACAACTAAAATGTCCATGTATACTAAAGCAACTGAGTGCACCTCTGGATCCCGAACTAATATGGATGAAAATTTGGGGGCAGTGGGAGGGGATTTGAACATACCTTTTGGATTATTTCAAGAAGAATACTCCATTTTAGATCCATCTTGAAAAGAAAAAAGAAATAGCATCAAAACATGACAATAAAACTGAGCAATTTCCCAGAATAATGTAACATTAGAAAGGGATATGGATTCAAAGGAAATCTGGGGATGAATGGCCATGGATCTTATATCTATTGGCCACTCCTTTAAAAACCTCTGCTTTTTCCTGGCTTTGAAATTAGCTGCACAATCACGGAAAAATAATCTAAGTAGGTGCAGCACTTTCATCTACATACTCTCTCAATCATCTTTGCTGTACAAATTAAACAGCTGCATAGCTCAACTTAACATTGTAAACCCAGTAGTACTTTTCTGAAGAAGCATGTACAGTGTTCCCTTGATTTTCGCGGGTTCGAACTTCGCGGAAAGTCTATACCATGGTTTTTCAAAAATATTAATTAAAAAATAAATACTTTGTGGGGGTTTTCCCTATACCACGGTTTTTCCCACCCGATGACGTCATATGTCATTGCCAAACTCGTCTGCCTTTAATAAATATTTTTTTTAATAAACTTTAATAAATAAACATGGTGAATAATAATCTGAATGGTTGCTAAGGGAATGGAAAATTGCAATTTAGGGGTTTAAAGTGTTACGGGAAGGCTTGTGATACTGTTCATAGCCAAAAATACTTTTGCAAGCGGTCTCAGAACGCATCCCCCGCAAAAAGCGAGGGAACACTGTATATACCCATGACCCATGCATAACATCTACTTTACTTAACATGAAAACTAGACTAGGTTTGCATGAGATCTAGTTTCATTGGGTATGCCTCACCAGACTCTTTAGTCAGAAAAAGTGACTTAATTTTCCCCCTTAAGCATAGTACTTTATCTCTCTATCAGAAAGTATGGCTAGTGAAAATATAGACAAAAACCTGAATGTTCACAATAACTAAAGAAGTGATGGTGAACCTATGGCACGCATGCCACAAGCAGAGCCATATTGGTGGGCACATCAGCTCAGGTACAGAGTCTGGAAACAAGCTGTTTCCAACCTCTAGAGGGGGTTGGAAAGACCCATTTTTTGCTCTCCTCAAGTTCCAGAACCTTTCTAGGAGCCTGGGGAGGGCGAAAACAGCATTCCCCCCCCCACCCCTGGAGGCCCTCTGGAGGCCAGAAATGGCCAGTTTTAAGTTGGGAAACTTGAGTAGTAAGAAATTTATGCATGTTACTTGATAAGCCATAGCTACCAAGGTGCAAGTAGAAATGTTACTATTCCAAACTCTAATTAGCCTTACAGAATGCATCAAAACAAATGGAATGAAATCAATTCATAAGAAAACTGTACCTTTGTTAAATCATTGAGAATATTTTCCCTCTCTATGGGACTGCTGCAGCAATGGAGAATGCTATATAAGATATCAACCAGGAAGTCTGTCTCTTTTCTCCAATCTTCTTTCAGCCAAACAATTAACTTTTCATGCAGAAACTGAATAGACGGATTTTCATATTGAACATCATCACGTTCTTCTATAAGCACCTGGAAAACTTTATGAGAAGCAAAGGTGCTGAGGAGAGCAGAGAGGAACTTTAAGTGTCGGTCTGATGTCTGTTGGCTGGTGTACCCTATACTTAGTTCTGCAAGTTTACAAACTAAACCTTCTAAAGATTCATTCTGTAGAGGAAAAGTATGTTTCCCATGAATTTCATGTACAACATTACTGGATTCATTGCTAGTTCTCATGTCAACAATATTCTCATGTTCGGTGTTAATTTCAACTTTTCTGTCTTCTGCAAATCTTACATTTACAGCTTTCTTTCTATTTGTTTTCATCTTGTTTTCTGGGTTCTGAAGAATTTGCAACAAAGAAGACACAGCAGCCAATGATTTCTCATCTGCATCCATTACAGCAACATGTCCCACACATATATTTGAAAGGCCATCCCAAAAGTTAGATAACATTCTTTGAAAAGTGAGGGATGTTCTATCATCATTAGTTATTTCTGCTTTTGTTTTCCAAACATTGAGCATGTCTGCTATCTCATAAAACAAAGATCCATTTTGTAACTTGGGCTCTTTAATTACTGTATCAATGAGAGGAATTAACTGTAAAGAAAAAACAAATGGATTTTAATCTCAACATGAATTAATACCTTTTCTGAAAACTGTTTCAACCGATGCACCATATTCTTTTTATTCTTGGTTATTTTTTTTCAAGCCCATATGAAAAAAAGTTCACCTCATGAGCAGAAGTGGAACAGAGGGAATAAGTATGTGAAGGTAGTCCTCAAAGTACAACTACATTTGAGTCCCAAATTTCCATTGCTAAGCAGGACAATTGTTAAGTGCTTCATGTTATGACTTTTTTGGGCAAAAGTGAAGTGAATTGGGCTTAACTTTTGCCAAAGTTAGGTGAATTGGACTTAAGTGAGCTGTTAAGTAAGTAACATAGTTGTTAAGTGAATCTGGCCTCCCCACTGTCTTTGCTTCTTTTAAGGTCATAAAAGGGGATCATATGACTCCAGTACAATGCAACTATCATAAATACATGCCAATTCTTAAGCATCCAAATTGTGAACCATGGGAAAAACAGTCACAAGTCACTTTTTTCCATGCCATTGTAACTTCAGTCACTAAACAAATGTTTCTAAATCAACAACTACTTGTATCCAAGTCGATGCTGTATAAAATCGAACAATAATATAATCAGATAAATTGAAGCCTTGTTGCTGTATAAAGGGAAAAATTTTAATGGAAGGAGCAAACAGAAGCAAATTTTATGAAAAACATGTTTTTTTCCAGATAACATTTTTTGTTTTTTCATAAGAGCATATTTCAAGTGGAAACTGTTCAAAACATTAATGTTTGGTAGAAACCAAACTTACCAATCGAGTATTAATCAATTAAAACTTTTAAAGATAATCCAATATTTTATTTTTGCCCTGCTCGCATACCTGGATATTTATAAGCATGTCTTGTATTTTAACGTCTTCTTCTTCTTCACCAATGTTCTGTAGGATTGTAAATTGTAAACATTCCATAAACGTTGATATGATTGCTAAAGATTCTGAACGAGAAGACATCGCTCTTTCAGTGAATAGCCTAAGCAAACAGAAGTTCAAGGATCAGCTTGAATGCCTCCTTCAGTTATTTGTAAAAACAATTAAGGCAGGAATTAATTAACTAATTAAAGTTAATTTCCATATTCACATTGAATTAAATGCTGTAATCAATAATTAGATGTATATGTTTTAAGTTACAGCAACTGAAAAATTAGCACCAGAAACTTAACTTAAAAACATAACAACAAAATACTACATAGAGGAAAGTATAAATTTCATCATCAAAATTACAATTCTCAGAAGACCTGGTATTTGCAGCTTTTAAATTCAACTATTTCTTGTTCTTCATCTTCAAATAAAACACAAATACTACCTAATGTACATACACACTTGAAAAATAAACTTAAACTTTTAAAAACACATAAACATTATTTGATTAAAAAAGCATGAGTTAATTATCATACCCTTTAATTACAGAAGTAAAGAATGTTGTTGAATAATTCAACTTTGGCTCTGCAACATTATGAGGAACCTTGCTAATAAATGGTAAGATATTAGGATATATAACAGTAGCAAGTCCTCTTCCTCCTTCCTGAAGCAATGTCCATAATTTTGGTAGAACTCCTTTTTTTGCATTCACATGGTTCCAACAGTCCTGCAGAGTAATAAATGTGAAGCAGTAAATTAAAGAATACCCGAGGCATCTTACTTCCTGATTTTGATATTAAATAAATTACAGGAGACATTTTGGTACAAGTGCTATATAAATATATACAACAGAGACTTTACGATTTTAGGGAATAAAATCCAACTGTTATCTTAAGGATAAGCCTTATTATTAATAACCAATGGAAGATATTTGATCCTGAACGGATCAGAAACAATAATTATGATGACCTATGTTTTCCTCCTCAAAACTAATGTGTGTCTTATACAGTACTCCGAAAAATACAGTACATTTCTTTTGGACTTTCACTACAGAAATTTTATATTTTATATTTTTTAAAAAATAAATGGTTTATTTTGTTTTGTTTTGGATGGAAATTTATTGCTGGGAAATCTTTTGTTGTTGTTTTTTTAGGCTAATTTGCTATGATGCTTTTCATGTCTTTGAGAGGAGCTGTTTACAATTGTAAATCTGTAGAAGTACTACTGAAGTATTTTGAACTATTGTACGTCTAATGTTAAACATAATTTAAATTTGAAACTTGTTTTAGTTTAATGGTTCTGCTCACTTTTTTGTGCAGTATGAAAACCATTAAATTTTAAGAAGCCACAGCTAGTCTAATGACCTTCACTGATGTCTAGTAAATCAATGTTGAACCTATTCATTTAGTTGATAAATACAGTGGTACCTCTACTTACAAACTTAATTCGTTCTGTGACCAAGTTCTTAAGTAGAAAAGTTTGTAAGAAGGAATTTTCCCCATAGGAATCAATGTAAAAGCAAATAATGTGTGCAATTGGGGAAACCACAGGGAGGGTGGAGGCCCTGTTTCCTCCCTGGAGATTCCTAGAGAGGCCCCACGGAGGCTTCTCCCTGCCTTTTCCGGTTACAGTTTCGGAGCCTCGGGTTTGTAAGTGGAAAATGGTTCTTGAGAAGTGACAAAAAAATCTTGAACACCCGGTTCTTATCTAGAAAAGTTCGTAAGTAGAGGTGTTCTTAGGTAGAGGTACCACTATACATACCTTTTGGTACTGTTACTCGCATCTGATTATCATCTTTAAGTTGATTTTAAAATCATTACTTTACCCAAGCTTTTTATCCACATTTTCAAGTTGAACTTCTAAGTTAGAAAGTATTCTGTTTCCCCAACTTCCCCAATAAATTTTGTCTTAATATATTTTGACTATACAGTATTGGAATGTAATTTGCTACTAGCAGACCTGAAAGATGAGTTTTACTTGGAAAGTTGGTTAGAGAACTCCAAGAAAGGTATGGATTTTAGAGACTCAAAGTTATTAGAAATGACTGGTGATTAACTCAACTCAAACGAGATTGAGGAATGGATTTATTATAACCAATCAGAAAGCATGTGTTAAGAGATGCTATGATACAATTTACAGGAGACAATTTGATACAACAAGTGCTATAGAAATATATACAACAGAGACTTTACAATTTTAGGGAATAAAATCCAACTGTTATCTTAAAGATAAGCCTTATTATTAATAACCAATAGAAGATATTTGATCAGAAACAATAATTATGATGACCTATGGTACACAAGAAATCATTGTGGAATTTCTTCAAATGAAATACAATAAATAGACTGTTAACAGAGGGTTTTGAAGTTTAATTTAGCTGTTTGTTTTACCTGTCAATAATGTACCTAGATAGCAGATAAATGTCAAACTAATTGGGTTTGGTAAACAGTGTGGTAAAAATTTATAAATTGTGGAATGCAAACTTCTCAAGAGGGAAGTAGTTATTATCTTTGAAGTATATTTATCAGTATTCAATTTGGGGAAACAATTTATGTATGTGTGTTTTGTTTTTTCATTTTATGTACTTTTTCGTATAGTTTTGCAAAATTTTGTTTTGTTTTTGTTTTCTTTTTTTGGACTTTGTATTTAATAGTTTGAATAAAATAAAATAAAATGATTTTTAAAAAAGGCATATATAATCTGAAAGATGCCTATGAACTAAGTAATGGTTACAAGGTATAATGATTTAGACATAATGACTTTTAGATTACCTCAATAGTAGTAAGGACATGAAGTACAGCTTCCCAAAGAGCAAGGCATACAGTAGCATCACTATCATCAATGCTAAGAAGAACAGCTGGACAAACTCTTGATGCTTCTTCATTCATGGACTCAGGAATCCGCTGACAAAAAGTAGTAATTACTTCAAAGAAAGCCGAACGAACCTAAAATAGAAACAAGAGAAAATCTGAATATTTTCATGTTGATATGATTACAGTACAAGTAGACTTCACTTAATGATTGTCTTGTTAATCAACCATTCAAGGTTATGACAATGTTGAAAAAATTTATGATTAGTCCTTTTATTTATGACTGCTGCGCTATCCTCATGACCACATAATTGACCTTCAGGTAGTTCACAACCAGTGGGCATTTATGACTGTTGCAGCATCCTTTTATGTGCTTCACAACCAATTTCCAACAAGTCAATTGAGAAGGTGGCAATAAAATCACAATTCGCAGTCATGTGATGTCTCATTAACAATTCACAGTGACTTGCATAATGACTGAATGGGAAGTAATGTCATATGTCCATTGTGGTCACATTTCATTTAGCAATTGCTGGTCCCAATTATGGTTGTTAAGAGAGGACTACCTGTACTATCTCTATACCATACAATCATTTAAAATTATTATGAAAAAACAACTACCAACCCTTATTCTATGATCCATTTTCTAATAGCCATAAGACCCTAATCAGTTTCATACTAAAGGCTTTTGTTGGGGATCATATCTTTCCATCAGCCTGCAAAGTAGACCAGACAGGAAATATAGCTAGACGAACTAATTCTACTTTACTCTGAAGTTACATGAAACAAAAATCTTGCTAGTCTGACAAGTTGACACCTTTCCTACATCCTTCATAGCTGAAGAAACTAGAAAGAGTTTCTTATGAGTGCCCATATTCCTGCTGCTGGCTAAATGGCCTTTTATCGAATTGTTTCCTTTGCCCTGCTTCCCAAGGTAATTCCCATTCCCATTATATCTTGTGACATTGTAAAGCAAAGGAAGCTGAAGTAAAGACATAAGAGCACTTGCAATCAAGTAATTCTAACTTAGCTACTACTTCACTTAAGAACCAAATCTGCAGTCTTCCTCAGAGGACTCACCTCCCTCCTCAAATTTCATTATTTATTTAAAAGTCGCATTTTAAAATACAAAATTACATACAGTAGAAAAATATGAAACTATTTTAATAATTATAGCCGCCCCGAGTCTTTGGAGAGGGGTGGCATACAAATCTAATAAATTGTTGTTGTTGTTGTTGTTGTTGTTATACTTTCATTTGAACTAATACTTCAAAACTTCTTCACATAAATAGCTCTTATCCAGGACTAATATTTGAGAAGTGGGGATATAAAATATTATTTTAATCATTAGCACCCTGGAATGCAATCTTTATCACCATTGTTAAAGGATTTTAAACAATATTGCTAGTTCAAAAATTGTATAAATGCTGTTACTTTAATGAATTTTTTTGAAGAATTTTATCAGCTAAATCCAGTAAGTATGAAATATGTTTTGTACTTAAAACAAAAAAACCCAGTATTCATGCCTACATTAAAAATTCTTATTTTATCTTTGTTATATTTCAGAATAATTTTTTGAGGAAAGCAAAATGGTAAAGATACCTGTGCTATGTTATATTTCCCATATTTCCAAAATTTGTTTTGAGAGAGAAGTGTTTTAAGTCTTTCTTCCAATGACTTAATCTCATTATCGGGCATCATACAAAGCAATTTCTTTAAAGATAATAAAGAAGAGGTTATAATTCGATGAAACTTGGCTTCTCTTTCTTCTTCTGGAACGCCTCTGAATAAAAAACACAAGAACATAGTTTACAAATTCAAATTTCACTATATTTTTTCATATTTGATTTTTAATCCCATTAAAGACATCCTGAAAACCAGAATCTTAATTGTATGTATTCTTAAACGGAAAAATACCGTATATACTCGAGTATAAGCCGACCCGAGTATAAGCCGAGGCACCAATTTTTGCCACAAAAACTGGGAAAACGTATTGACCCGCGTATAAGCCGAGGTTAGAAAATGCAGTGGCTACTGGTAACTTATAAAAATGGAAAACAATAAAATTACATTAATTGAGACATGTTTTAGAATATTTATTTTAAAGAAAACCAGTAAACTAGCTCTGTAAATTTAAAAGAGGGTAAACAAATTAACAATATTAACAATAAAGTAAAAAGTAAAAAAAGTAGCTCGATCAGGAACAAAGCTAAAACCTAAGAGTTAAAATCCTTCAAAACTGGATTCCTTCTCATCATTAATTGGATTTACATTATTGTTCTGTTTTTATATATGCTGTGAGCCACCCTGAGTCCTTGGAGAGGGATTGCATACAAATCCAATTAAATAAACAAACAAACAAACAAACAAACAAATAAGTGTATCCAAAGAAGAGCTTCAGCATTAGCTGCTGTGAGGTTATCAGCATAGAAAACCAAATAGATAGATAGATAGATAGATAGATAGATAGATAGATAGATAGATAGATAGATAGATAGATAGATAGATATAGATAGAAAGATAGATAGACAGACAGACAGACAGAAAAATAGATAGATAGATAGATAGATAGATAGATAGATAGATAGATAGATAGATAGATAGATAGATGATAGATAGATAGATAGATAGAAATAGATAGATAGATAGATAGATAGATAGATATAGATAGAAAGATAGATAGACAGACAGACAGACAGATAGAAAAATAGATAGATAGATAGATAGATAGATAGATAGATAGATAGATAGATAGATAGAAATAGATACAGACAGATAGATAGATAGATAGATAGATAGATAGATAGATAGATAGAAAGAAAAATAGTTAGATAGAAAAATAGATAGATAGAAATAGATACAGATAGATAGATGATAGATAGATAGATAGACAGATAGATATAAAGATAGACAGACAGATAGAAAAATAGACAGATAGATAGATAGATAGAAAGAAATAGATACAGATAGATAGATAGATAGATATAGATAGAAAGATAGATAGACAGACAGACAGACAGAAAAATAGATAGATAGATAGATAGATAGATAGATAGATAGAAATAGATAGATAGATAGATAGATAGATAGAGATAGAAAGATAGATAGACAGACAGACAGACAGACAGAAAGATAGATAGATAGATAGATAGATAGATAGATAGATAGATAGATAGATAGAAATAGATACAGATAGATAATGATAGATAGATAGATAGATAGATAGACAGATAGATATAAAGATAGACAGACAGAAAAATAGATAGATAGATAGATAGATAGATAGAAAGAAATAGATACAGATAGATAGATAGAAAAATAGATAGATAGAAAAATAGATAGATAGAAAAATAGATAGAAAAATAGACAGATAGAAAGATAGACAGATAGAAAAAGAATTCCTGTCTAGCTCTGCCTCATAACACATTATTAGATCCTATCCAAGCAAGGACAGCAACTACCACAAAATACCATTTTTTAAACAGTTTAAATCCTTTCAAAGGAGGGGGAGGAGAATCTGACAGCAGGGGGCCTTTTTAATCCGACTCACCATTGCAAATGGCTGCCTTCTTTGCTTGAGCTAGGGAGAGGAACTACGGCGTGCGAGAGGGGACAACTCTGGCTCAAGCAATGGCGCCCTCGTGTGGTGACTTTGTCAATGACCCGAGTATAAGCCGAGGCTGTGTTTTTCAGCCCATTTTTGGGGCTAAAAAACTCGGCTTATACTCGAGTATATACGGTACTTAATTTATAGATTAAAAAGTAAGTGTTTTTTGAAGTACAATAATGCAGCATTACAATGCCAAATTTCTTTAACTACAGAGATCTATTATTACTGCAAATAACAGGAAACTTCCAAAATTTCCATCTTGTCAGGTTTAATTTCCCTTTGAAAGTCACAGAATTGAATAAACGTGAGTGCTGACTGGAGTTCCTTACCATCCTAATACAGATATTTTTTTATTAACACGTTTAGAAAATCTGCGCATTCCCAGAAATCAAAATAGAAACATAGAAACATAGAAGATTGAGGGCAGAAAAAGACCTCATTGTCCATCTAGTCTGTCCTTATACTATTTTCTGTATTTTATCTTAGGATGGATATATGTTTATCCCAGGCATGTTTAAATTCAGTTACTGTGGATTTATCTACCACATCTGCTGGAAGTTTGTTCCAAGGATCTACTACTCTTTCAGTAAAATAATATTTTCTCATGTTGCTTTTGATCTTTCCCCCAACTAACTTCAGATTGTGTCCCCTTGTTCTTGTGTTCACTTTCCTATTAAAAACACTTCCCTCCTGGACCTTATTTAACCCTTTAATATATTTAAATGTTTCGATCATGTCCCCCCTTTTCCTTCTGTCCTCCAGACTATACAGATTGAGTTCATTAAGTCTTTCCTGATACGTTTTATGCTTAAGACCTTCCACCATTCTTGTAGCCCGTCTTTGGACCCGTTCAATTTTGTCAATATCTTTTTGTAGGTGAGGTCTCCAGAACTGAACACAGTATTCCAAAAATCTGAGTGTGTCAACCTTCTTGTTAACAAGGTTTTTTTCTGTGCAGAAACAATACAGTTCACATTAATGTGAAAAGGCAACAACCTTGATTTTGAAGAGGGTCTTGAGTTCTGACCAGAAGTACTAATGGCCAGAACACGTTTCTCTGCATAGAAACCTTTCTATTAAAACTACTAGAGGTGATCTTAAAAAAAAAACCCAAAACCACCCTTAATTGTAGAATATTTCATGTCGCCTGACACAATAGACCTTGAATATCTTTCATTTCCTTTTTTTCAATAATATCTTTTTAAATAAATAACATGTATTTTTCCAAAGAAATAAAAATATACCATACATACTGTGGATCACTTAGTGTGTCAGGAGTTTCCTTCAAAAGATTATCTTGTAGTACCTGGACAAAAATAGTCAGATATTCTTAAATGGAAAAATATTTAATTTATAGATTAAAAGGTAAAAGTTTTTTTAAAGTACAATAATGCAGCATTACAATGCCAAATTTCTTTAATTTAAAATGATTTATGGTATGAATCCAAATAAATGGAACTTGGCACATTTATTCTGCTTACAAAGATTGTCTAATAATATCTAATATACTCCATCCTAACAAAAAAGCCAAATAAATGAATAGGTTGGGAAATGTGTAACATACACACACATATATATGGAACATACATAAAGAAGATAAAATATTATTTCTAAATTTCAGTTTCACATAATACAACAAATAATTTCAGAAAGGTTTTAATTGTATATATGAATTGTAATATGTCTTAAATGACATTATACTGCAATTATTGTGGCATTAGAAAAGGTTAATTAAGCAAATACATTATCATTCCCGACCCTCTGGAACCAGCTCCCCCCAGAGATTAGAACTGCCCCCACCCTCCTCGCCTTTCGTAAACTCCTTAAAACCCACCTTTGCCGTCAGGCATGGGGGAATTGAAACATCTCCCCCGGGCCTATGTATGGCATGTTTGTGTGTTTTTGCTTTTAATAATGGGGCTTTTAGTGTTTCTTTTAAATTATTAGATTTGTTATATATTGTTTATTATTGCTGTGAGCCGCCCCGAGTCTACGAAGAGGGGCAGCATACAAATCTAATAAATAAATAAATAAGTAAATATTTATTATTATTTAAATAATATTTAAAGTAGTAGTCTGCAAATCATACAACAAATTGGGAGATTGTGACTGGTAGTCTTGCCTCAGGAGTAAAACCACCTGGATGCCTTTGAGCCAGTCTCAACTGTAGGAAGACAGTAGTGGCAAAATTGTTGACAAGAAAACTGCATGGACACATCCTGGGAGCCCCAGGCCATAAGGCCAACTCAAAGGTAGAAAGCATCATCATTTTAAAAAGTAGCAATGACTGGACACCTGGTAACTACGAAAACATCTAGCAAGTATAAAAACAAAAAACTGTTTCTACTGGACTTCTTTAGATAGCCACAGTGTATTCTTTTCTGTTAATTTTAACTATAAATTTAACAAAAATTAAAAAGCATATGAACTTGAAAACTTACGTTTAAAATTTCATCTTTACAAAATATTAAGGCTTCAGATTGTTTGCTGGGTGGAAAGGCCTTTTCAAATGCCTCTTTTGCTGCTGATGCTGCTGGAGAGTAAATATCACACTGAGCTATAAGCCAATATCCCATAATGTTTTTTAAATGAGGAGCTAAATGTTTTCTGACTTTCAGAATAAGTTGTTCAAAAGCTTGTTGTGTTGCTTCCCGGACTCGGCGATCATGATCCTACCATAAACATTGGCAAGTACAAAAATAATTATATAATTTCATTATATATATGGACAATTTTAGATTACCTATGTCTCTAAAGCAAGTTTTACTGAATTATAGCTTACAGTTAAAAATATGCATAATATTAATGCCTAATTTTCTGTATGGCTTTCCATACCACACCAGAGCACTATCACTGCTTTATCTAATTCTAAGTTTTCTGTAGAACAAATAACCTTCCAAGAGGTACTAGAGAATCCTGCATTCATCTCTGACCACTATGGCAGCTAATTAAAAACAGGGTTGGTTCAAGCTTTTCCAATAAATATAAATTTCAATACTTACAAGGGAAATTTTACAATAAATTCTAGGCCAATATGGTAGAACTCCTTTAACAATCTCCGTATCTCTTTCTTTGCACATTACCCCAAATTCTTGCATAGCCTAAAATTAAAAACAAAGTTTTTTTTTAAAAAAACCCCAAAGCTGATGATTAACCACTATTACAGTATATGCTTTCTGTTATGATGGTTATTTTAAAAAGTTCATGCTTATCACCAATTTTAAGAAGCACAACTCTTGGCAGCTTTAAAATTAAAGAAGGAAAAACCTGGAATCTCAGCCACTTTCACACACATTGCATTTTCTATATCAAATTTTACCGAATTTATACAATAATTTTATAACTTTTTAACTTAGTCAAGTTCTAACAGGAAGTTCCTTGCCCCACTGTCATAGTTTGATAGCCATAAATTTATTAAAATGGTATGACAAAAATTAATGTTGTAAAAATATAATGCAATACTGAATTTTATATCTAAAACCTAGGACTGTAAGTGATAAATGAGAAATTATAGATTAATATGGGAAAGAACCAAAAAGTTAAACCTTCAAATATTGCTAAATATTCACTTTGTTTTTCAACTGCTTTCTACTGATGGAAGAGCAGAACACTGATACTCCATGCAATCAAGTGTGTTTAAAAATCCAGTTAAATGTCTTTTATATGCAGTGTATGTTTGTGTTATTTTTCTGCTTTTATTTTTTGATATTTTATTTTTATATATAATTTAAAAAAAATTAAAATACAAATTACAAATAAATTATAAGATCAAAAATATTATAGTTAAGAGCCAGTTTGATCTACTGAATAAGCACCAATCTGAAAACGAGGAGACTGTGAACTCTAACCCTGTCTTAGCCTTAAAAATTGGCTGGGTGATTTTTGGCCAAAATCACTCTCTCTCAGTCCACATGAGGCTTGGGTGGCAAGCCAGTCCATCAATTCCTGATGCAACCAATGGATCAACATTCAACTGATACGAAAAAAGAGACCCCTGCACTTACAGGAAAATGTTAGGGGAAAAAACAACATCAAAAATGTTATAGCAATTACTATATTTTTTAATATATAATAAATATATAATGATCCTCTAAATATAATATATATATATATACAACCCTACCTTTAACTTGGTTGTGACATCTCTTTTGGAAAGTTTTCTTAGCACCATACGAAAATCAGCATCTATAAGGCTATCTATTTCTTCAGCTCCCTGAATTGCAGGAACATATCCCAGGTCACTTGAAGAAGTGCCAAAGCCAACAAATCCAGGAACAGTTCCTTGTTCTTTAGCTAGCAGTTCAGCTGTTCTTCCACTGCTAGAAGGCTATATTTGAAAGAGAGAAAAAGGAGAACTGCTGTTTGAGAATTGTAAAATCCTAAACAAACGTCCTTGGGAATCATTGTTATTGAAATTTTTATTTTAATTATTTATATCCAGTCTTTATTATTAAGGTGGCATACATATTAAATTGTTAAATTTATGGCTTGCTTCTTGATTCCTTATATTGTTAAAGCAAATAAACCTGTTTTATCATCTTTCCCATCCCCGCAAAAAAACCAAGTTAAAGCTTACAAAACATTAATTTACAATAAAGTTACAATAAAGTAAAATAGTAATCGGACAATTCGTAAATTATGTTACAGCAGATTAATTATTTATTAAGAAAGCTCATTACTCATTGACAAAATTTAAGGTAACTTAATATCTGGTGACAATTTCACAATTGATTACTAATATCTTATCACCAAATTTTCCCTTCTATCAACATCTATATTTCTGAAGGCAATTACACACACATATATATATATATTTGAGTGGAACTAATTCCCAAAGAAAGTGCTATATTTAAAAAGTTAACTACATATCAGAATTAGATGGTTTTCTGAATGAATTTCTCATTGGTTAAATACACTATAATTGATATTTTAATTCCTAACCATTATTCTTTCTTCCTATCTTTATCTACCACTTTTTCCTATTTTTATCACTTGTGAGTTCTGCATTTAGAATGAATTTCCCCAAAATATGACCAGCTGGGTATGGCTTGAGAATCATGTAACAGGGGTGGCTTAAAGGTCATGTGACTGGGTGGGAGTGGCTTACCAACCAAGATACAGTAAGCTTTCAAATAGGTGCTTGGACTCTTCTTCAGTTGATTAAGTCACATTGTTTGAATAGCCACAAAAAGGACAAATGATAGACAGCATTATTGGTTGAGGAGCACAGTCACATTTTAAGGTTTTGTACTGAACCCACAAGGATCAGTATGGTAACAGATTGGGCAAGCAGCTCAATTTAATTGCTATAAAAGTTCAGTTCTAGATAATGATTAGAAAAATGATTAAAGCATTTATGGGTAAAAACATACTATTTAATTATTTCCTAGTTTAAAAGTAATTAAATATCATACTAAGGTACTAGAGAAGGAAGGACAATTAAAAACCTATCAAGTATTCAATAAATAGTGCATAAACTTACTACCCCCACTGCGTGTCCCCCCATCCATGGGGGCAGCAGCCCATTACTGGATGTAACGCTAACTATTTAAAACAGAAAGGGCAGGGTGAAATGATACTGGTTTGGCCTGGTCTGTGCATTCCAGTGGCAGCAGCCACCAGTGGTTCAAGTGAACAAGGCTCTGCCCACTCGCCCGGATGTCACCATTTTCTTAATTTTAACTCTCTGCGCATGCACAAAGGTTTCTGCACATGTGCAGAGGGTGAAAAAGCGCACAAAACAGCAGTGCGCACAAAGTGCGCGCATGAAATGTAAAGTGCGGGCCTTCAAACCACTAGGGAAGGTAAATAGATTTCACTGCTGAGAAAGGGATATAAATGATTACAGCATTCAAAATGTGCACATGACATAGTCCACAACCAAGAATTAAAAATGTGCATATGACACTGCCCACAACCAAAGAAAGCCAACTGCCATATGGGAATAATTTGTTGTCTGAATTCATTTCTTGACATTTAAAATACTTCGGAGCCATGTACTTTTTAGAAGCCTAAATATTACTGGTTCTTTTCCCCTCTTGAAAGTTAAGGCACATTTACCAACCTTAAAAAGGACAGATTCGCCAGACAGGAAAATAAGATTACAAGGAGGATGCCGCAAAGTCTTGTTTAGAGAAGTCACTAACCAACACTGCCCTCTGGGCCAGTGACAATTAATAATAATAATAACAACAACAACAACAGAGTTGGAAGGGACCTTGGAGGTCTTCTAGCTTAGGCAGGAAACCCTACACTACTTCAGACAGATGGTTATCCAATATCTGCTTAAAAACTCCCAGTGTTCAACTCCCCCCAGAGATAAGGACTACCCACAACCTTCTTGCCTTTCGCAAATTCCTAAAAACCCACCTGTGTCACCAGGCTTGGGGAAATTGATTCCCCCCGGCCATCCTGCTTTATGTATGGTTTGTTTGGGATGTACCACTGTTTTTATATTAAGGGTTTTAATTGTTTTCTTTTTAATCATTGTTCATTAATCATTGTTGTTAATCAATATTGTTGTTGTGAGCTGCTCCGAGTCTTCGGAGAGGGGCGGCATACAAATCTAAATAATAATAATAATAATAATAATAATAATAATAATAATAATAATAATAATAATAATTCACAACTTCTGGAGGCAAGCTGTTCCACTGATCAATTGTTCTAACTGTCAGGAAAAATTTCCTTAGTTCTAAGTTGCTTCTCTCCTTGTTTAGTTTCCACCCATTGCTTCTGGTTCTACCCTCAGGTGCTTTGGAGAATAGGTTGACTCCTTCTTTGTGGCAACCCCTGAGATACTGGAACACTGCTGTCATGTCTCCCCTGATCCTTTTTTTCATTAAACTAGCCATGCCCAGTTCCTCCAACCGCTCTTCATATGTTTTAGCCTCCAGTCCCCTAATCATCAATTCAAGCAACACTTTTAAATCTGGCGTCTAGATACAGCGTCCTTTTTGTTGCTGAATGCGCCGCCTTTTTTCACTTCGCCAAAAGTTAGGCAAAACTGTTCTTCTGTGTTCGAAAGCTCCGGAAAGGCAACCCGACCTGGCCCCCTCTACATAAATACCGAATCCCCTCCCGGCGGCATCAACTCGCTTACCCGCACGTTGCCTTTCGTTCGCTGCTTGTTCTTGCCTCCCATGACAGCGCCGCAACGGCGTCAGAAACTTGAGGAAAAAAGGAAAGGGAAAACAGAGGGCAGGGGTTACAGTTGGTCCCATGGACAGGAAAAGGGGAAGGCTACTTCCGGGTTAAACGGAAGTAAAGGTAATGGCGGAAGGGACGCCAATGCCTGGAGGCTCCTCCCTTTTAAGGTTCCTCCTTTAGCTTAGGGATAGCAACAAATATTCCACGTGGTTGAAGGGAGAGCGGTGGAAGGTTGGTTTAACTAGTTAGTGAATTTACTGAAATAACTGAAAGAAATCCGACGGGAGGATTTTTGCTTTTATACTTAATAGATGCTTTCTTAACTATTCTAAATCATTGTTTCCCAACCTTGGCATTCGCTGGCTGGGGAATTCTGGGACTTGAAGTCAAAATATCTTCAAGTTGCCAAGGTTGGGAAACACTGTTCTAAATGAATCGCCACTTTTAAGATTTGTTTGTTTGTTTTTGTTTTGTCAAGTACATATTGGTAGTATACAAAGATGCTGCAACGCCCTGCCTGTTAATGATTACTTCAGCTTCAACCGCAACAACACAAGAGCACACAACAGATTCAAGCTTAATATTAACCACGGCAAACTTGACTGTAAAAAATATGACTTTAGCAATCGAGTTGTCGAAGCGTGGAACTCACTACCGGACTCCGTAGTATCATCCCTTAATCCCCACCACTTTACCCTTAGACTATTTACGGTTGACTCACCAGGTTCCTAAGAGGTTAGTAAGGGGCATACATAAGTGCACCAGAGTGCCTACTGTCCCCTGTCCTATAGTTTCCTATATCTTCTATCCATCATCTATCTATTACAGTATATCTCTTTTATCTCTTCTATTTTCTGCTATTCTCTCTAGTTATATTTTACTCCTATATTTCTCTTCTATACTCTTTTTGATACATTCTACTCATATATATCCTCTATAACCTTCATTGTGTGTTATTGCGTATTGGACCAAACAAACAAATAAAAATAAAATAAAAATGTTTACATACTAGTAAGAGAGAAACATTAGGACAGGACGGAAGGCTGGTGCCCTTATGCACGTCCCTTAGTGATTAAGATGGTGATTTTTATATCAGCTCCTGTTCTTGGTAACTACTTATCCTCCCCGCTCTACATTTCTGAGTGATTACGCTTGTACACAAATCAGTACCCATTACGTTTTACACTGCTGAAGTTAGTGGTTATTGCATTTGCAGTATGTTGGGATAGCAACGGAACTGATGCTCTTTTTATGAGAAAGCTCCAAAGGCATTCTTCAGAGGGGGGGGGGGAATAATTATTTACAGATTTCAGGGCGGGGTGGGGAACATGCTGCCAAAACATTTATTGGTATATGCCAAGGTTTATTTGGGATACTTTTTTATTCATTTAATATTTTTAACATGACAGAAAGAAATCCCTCCTTCAAAAAAAAAGACAACAATACAGCGATAAAAATACATTGAGCAAAGGTTTTTTAAAAAGTGAAAAATTACCACAAACGAAAAAGATGCATCATTTTAATTGTAAATAGTTGCAATTAGATAAATGGTTGGTTGGTTGATACATACATACATACATACATACATACATACATACATACATACATACATGCATACATGGAGGGAGGGAGGGACGGACGGAGGGAGGGCACAATGAGTGGAAACGGGTGGGTTGCTGCCCAGACCCGGGGTGGGAGGGCAAATGCAGTGGAGTAGCAAAAGTGGAGCTCCATCCCAGAGCACCCAATTTGCACCAAAAGACATTGAAAGAAAATGCAGGGCATCCTCTTTGGGCAGCCTCTGTGTTCTTCCCTAAAGTGTTTAAAACCCCCAAAGCTGGCTATTCTACAAACAAGTGTCTAGGAAAAGTATAAGCAGATAAGATCTGGAATTAATTCTATGTCATCTGGGTTTCTCCTTTCCAAATGGCTACAGTATTCTCTAGAACAGAGTCTTCATAGTTTGCTGGAAAATTTTGGGAGTTGAAATTCACAAGTTTTAAAATTGCCAAGCTGTAGAAAATAAAATGAATAATGCTTGAAACCTAATGTTTTATCAAAAGCCTAATTTTGTTTGGTAGTCTGCAAGAAGGAGGATAAGACTGTTATGTGGAATGGAGCATTTTGGCATATTCACTTAGGCTGTGAAAGTAGCAAGGAACACTTTAGATTGTCTTTGAGTAAGTGATTATTTTGAGTGGACATTTTAATCATGAAGGCACCTTTATGACAATGCTCAAAATGTGCTTTCAAAATTCTAAGTGAGATGTTTCTGTCATTTCACTATTCTATAACTGCTCACTTCTAGGATGTGGGTGAATTTGATGACCTGCTTGTTTTGGTCCATTGATATGGGTATTGTTTTGAGGTTCTTGGAAAAGCCTTGGTCAAGTCACATCATCAGCCTATACCCACCTGGTCTCATGGCTGGCAAGCTACTCCTACTTGGTCATGTGACCAAGCCACACCCACATAAGCCACATCCACAGTATGGTAGTAAAAATTTTGGTAGCCCTTCACTGAGTGTGATGAGATGTTATTAGTCCATCAACCACCTCCAGCATGACAGCCCTCAACCCAACTGGCAGAGCCAGGTTGTTCATGCCCAGGTCTGGAACATGAGAGAGGTCTCACCCCAGGTGCACAAGTTATTCTAAAGAGGAGGAGCCATGGCAGAGGAGGCTCTTCTGGATAATGCCAGTTGACATTCCTTCAATGATGGAATTGCCGTAGGATTGCTGGCAGAGTTGGAATGGGCCTGTCCCATTGTGATGAGACGGTTATTCAGGTAACCTGGACCCATGCCATGCAGTGCTTTATAGATAATATATAGGCACCTTAAATTGCACCAAAAGCAAACTGCCAGCCAGTACAGCTCACAAACTGCAGTGTTAACTTGAGCAATTCTAGGGGCCCCAGAAGATGCCCATGCTGCCACAGTCTGCATCAGTTGTAGTTTTCAAATATTCTTCAGGGGTAGACCGATGTAAAGCACCTTGCAGTAGTCAGATTTGAATGGCTGAGCACAGGGACTCCTGATCCAGGAAAGCCCAGAATATGTTAGAAATTCATATGCTTCAATGAGTCAAGTCAGTATCCCCATTGCCATTCTACGGAGAGGGGCGGCATACAAATCAAATCAAATCAAATCAAATCAATAAATAAATATTTTTTCTATATCAACTTTTCCCCAATGTGCACAGTGCAGATTTGGAAGTAATTTTTCAGTTCAGATTCATGGATATACCTGTGAACCATGGAGTACTACCTGCTGTTCAATAGAATCCTGATCAATTGCAAGATAATTGAAAGGAGTTGCACCTCTTGGTTCAAGACAGAATTAAGCCCTAAAACATCTGGTCAGCATTCCAGAGAATAACATGTTCAAGGATCTTGCAATACAAACAAATTTCATAGCAAATTGAACATTTATTCACATAATACTATTAAAAAATCAAAATATTTTTAATATAAAGTTGGCAAAAGGCAATTTTAGCCAAGGTCAGATACTGTCCATGCCATTTCTTCTATCCCTGAGTAATAGAAATACAGAACTCTGAAGTAGAAACAACAATGAGGTATTGATAATATATCCAGAAACTTTACTTAAATTACCAAAGCAAATAACATTTTCTGGCATCCAATTTTCAATTCCATTGATTTATTTTTCAAGTAAAATATACAACTTTTAAAATTCTATTCTTTCAATAAAAGAAAAAGGGGGGGGGGAATCCTGCATCCTTAGATTTTTAATGCTTTTCCCAGCTTAACTTATTGTCCTTCAACTCCAAAATAGAGTTGAAATATTTCACCACAATTCTTGTCAATTAAAAAATGATACAATTGTCCCAAGTCCATGTGATTCCCTCTAGCACCATGTGCATCAAATATTTTTTCTTCAAAAATCAAAAACTTCTTTTCTTTTTCCATTTCATCTTCAGTCCCTTCTATGGAAATGTCTTCTCTGTGACGGATTAAAATTCGGTGCCATGATAGTCGTCTTATTCTAAAAACAATGAGAATATTATAAATTCCTGAAACACAGGTTACAGTTACCATAGTCATGATTTACCAGTGAAATCAACAGATGTTCACTGGATAACAGTTCATAGAAGAAAATATTATTCCCACTATAAGCTTTACATACACAAGGAAACATGTCTTCTATTCTACTCCCACACTGAAAACTGTTCTTCTTAATAAATGTTTTTTTTAAAAACCAATATCTCTGCTTTTGGAAAAGCAACCAAGAATTTTAGAATTAATTTAATGTTTACTGTTACTTTTGTATTCTGTGTTATAACTGCCTTGTGTTAGGCAACTTACAAATTGAATTAATGAATAAAAAAGTAAATATCTCCTCTAATTTAAATAGAAAAAATATGTTTCCAGTCCAATCTCTTATTTTGGTAAGGAAATGTTCCACCCTGCTAAAGAGAATCTTCTCTACAACACAAATAAATATAAGATATTGTTTCCAAGTCAGACAAGCAAAAATAGAAACCCATACCTTTGTTACTTAGAGAACAAGAAATTTGAGAAAAATGTTACCTTGCCCAAAATTCTTCACACATCTTTTGTGGTCCTTCTACACAAATGATGCCTGGTTTTCCAGGCATGCTGAATCCAGAAAGAGAGAGTTCCTTAGACCAATCAATTATATTTTTTCTTTTTTGTTTGTTATAAATATGATGGCTATAAATCCAGAGTCTAGTGAGAATACATTCTGATTTCGGAAAATCTGATTTCTCAACAGTAGACGGTAAGGGTCCTTTGTTGATATACATGGCAGCATGATCTTTAACCCATTCTCTTGCATTTAACATGCAGACATCACCAGCACAATGTTTCTTCAAGTAGGTAATGAGATCTGCATTCATCTGAACTTGCTGTGATCGGATTAACAATGGAGATCTAAAAAAAAAAGGGCATCATTTCGAATACAGATAAAGTAAAAAGATTAAAAAATCTGTTGTGCTATAAAGCAAGATTTGTTCTCAATTATGTTTAACTGTTTTATGTTGACAATAACAGATTGGATGTAGATTAAAAGTGCTCGTTTAATCCTAACAAATGCAGCAAGAGATGTTATAACCAAAGAGTGAAAAATGATCTAATTGCCCACAGGTGCCCACTAATTAAAAGTCAGTTTGCCAACTGAAGTCATATGCATGCAAAAACGTACTTAGCTATATTTCACAGTATCTCAGATAACAGGAAGAAATACATTAAATGCCTAAATATGGCTCAATTCAGAAAGGTCGAAAATAGGTCAATCAAGATCAACTGGGGCATATCTCATAAAATTAGCTTGTTTGTTAACTTATATGCTCCCCCTTACTGATAAGGCAACTCAAGTATAAAATACACATACATACTGTATATACATATTCTTAGTAATAATATACCTGCTGTTTGCGTCTCTGCTCAACTATTCAAATGTATGGTTTTTGCCATCTTTTGCACTCCTATATCAATAACATGCCAATGTTTATTTACAATTACAGTATTTCTATGTTGCTTACTTGAACAGCTCTATTTAGGGTAACAATTAAAGAATGAATAGTAAACTATTTTTAAAAAAATTATGCTATCTTTCAAATATACCCCTAAAGCCTTGGGCAAGAGCACAATCTTCAACTAAGATAAAAAGGTTGGAACCAACATAACTTCAGTGGTTAATTACTGAGGGTTAATTCCCAATGCAACCTTTCCTGAATAGATCATGTAATGTGAGCTCAAGAAAATGGTCCTGAAGATTGCAAGAGTCCAAGTCATATACAGTATATTTATTAATAAAATAAAATAAATATATGCATTTCATGTTTAGTATTAAGAATTACAGTTCCAGAAAATCCATTAGATTTATATCGTACTTTTCAGATGATATGAACTTAACACCATATATTTCTCTTTTTGAGATTTTATTATATAACTATGATCTCTCTATTTACCAATATGAGAATTATAGTAGCCTATTAAAATTATACTGCATCCCGTATGCATCAAAATGTACCTTATAGTGATTTCTGGAAGAATAGCTGGATATTTTAATGGAAAAGCACAGCACAAAGTAAGTGGTACCTAGAAAGAAGTTTTTTTTTAATTAAAAAATAAATTCTTTAAATTCCACTAGCAATTTGTGAACTTTTCTTTTGATATAAGGGTACATTACCTTATTTTCATCAGGAGTTTCTACTTCTAAATATAAGATTAATTGTATTTTTGAAGATGGCTCTTCCAAAGTACATTTTCCAACATAATCTTTCAGTTCTGCTAAAGCCAACTGATCCGTCACCTTAAAGTCATCTTCATTAGGAAACATACTAGAAAGTAAATCTAATTCAGAAAGTTGTTGTTCAGCTTCTTCCAAATTACTCATTTTTGGTGTGTTAATATAATTCCTATGAAGAAATGAAGAAAATGTTATTGGCTGCACTTTTAAATTCTTAAAAACAACTATTGAGTCAAACATTTTCAGTTGTAACCCTGCTTCTTTGGGCTTTTCCTACATTTGGGGCATTCTGCTCAAAGTGTATTAAACTAACTAGCATTATCCATAACATTACCAGGGAATGCTACGTGTGGCCCAGATGCAACTAAGGTTGGTGACCAAATCTGTATTTTCATTATCTTATTGAAAGACATTATTGTCTTATTGAAAGACATTATGCTGAATCCCTGTTTAACCCTAGCCATGATGGCTAATAGAAGTCAATATCTATCAGATCACTTGATGAGAATCTGGCATATTAAAGATTGAGACTGAGGAAAAGTAAATAGTCAGGAATATGAATCAATAGGAAAAAAATGGATATGCTATGCATTTGTGAAAACAGTAGGCAAGAACAGTACATAAGTCCGGATATTGTTGAGGACAACACTATAAGTAGTTTACAAATTATAATTCTTGTTTATTTTTAGCCCACCTTTGTTTTTAGAAATAATTCAAGGCAATGAATATAACTAACTCTCCTTCCCCCTATTTTTCCAACAATAATTCTGAGTGGTAGATTGCACTGAGTGTGTGTGACTCGCCCAGTCACCCAGTTGGTTTTCATGCCTAAAGCGGGACCAGAACTCAGAGCGACATGGTTCCTTGCAAGGTGCCTTAACTACTGGACCAAACAGGCAATTGTATGTTCAGTCTAGGAAATGGTGATAATATGACTTTAATAGAATATTACACAATGAATTATGTACCGGAAACATTTTACTACAAAGATAGAAAGAGGTATAGTGAATAGTATTGAACCATAGAACTGTTACTTTATTGCTGTTTTTTTATAATCTTTTTTCTTAATTTATTTAGCTTACTGTTTTAACAATGTACTGTTGTAATGTTTAATAAAATTAAATTGCTTTTCAGAAAAGGAAATAGAACTATTGATATGTGTGTATGTAGAAATAAACCATTTGTTTTTAGCAATATTAAGTTCCAGAACAGGATGTACAATTTCATTCTGGGCTTCACTTACTGCTTAGAGCAGAGGTCCCCAACCGCCGGTCCGCGGACCGGCACCGGGCCGTTGGGGGTTTTCAGCCGGTCCGCGGCGCCAGGGCCCCCTCGGCCTTTCCGCACCACCAGCGGCGCTCCCCCCGCCAGCCAGCCAAGCCCCGCGCCCGCCGGAACCGGCTCCTCGCTCTCCCCCCGCCGCCCGCCGCGTTTGCAGGAGGTGGGGAGGGTCGGGCGGCCCGCCAAGGCCAGGAGGGACGCCGCTGCCCCCCCCTTCCCTCTCTCCGCCCGCCGCTGCGCCTCCTTGACGCCGAGAGGAAATGCCGGCAAAGGCTTTTCTCAGCGGAGGTCTTCAATGTCGGGGGCGCACGGGCGGTTGCACGCGCTCCCTATCTCCCTGCTAGCCCACTCGGAGTATTCAAAATAAGAAAAACCTTTGCCGGCGAAGGCTTTTCTTATTTTGAATATTCCGAGTGGGCTAGCAGGGAGATAGGGAGCGCGTGCAACCGCCTGTGCGCCCCCGACATTGAATATCACCTTCGCCGGCCCCACCTCTCCTGCAAACCCCCTTGCTGAGAGCCCGGGGCGAAAGTGCTCTCGCAAAGGTGAGGCGGGCAGGGCGTGCGCGCGTCACCGCTGAGAAGAACGGAGAACGAGAGTGAGTGATAGCAACAGACAGCAAGATAGAGAGAAAGTGAGAAAGAGAGAGTGAGAGAAAGGGGGGAGAAAGAGATAGCAAGAGAGAGAACAAGAGAGAGAAAGAGCGTGAGAAAGAAAACAAGAAAGAGTGAGAGAGAGAGAAAGCAAAAGAGACAGAAAGAAAACAAGAGAGAGAAAGTGAGAAGAAGAGAGAGAAAGAGGGGGAGAGAGAGAGAAAGAGAGGGAGAAAGAGAGAGGGAGAGGGGGGAGAGATAGCGAGAGAGGGAGAGAGAGAGAAAGAGAGAGGGAAAGGGGGGAGAGATAGCAAGAGAGGGAGAGAGAAAGAGAGAGGGAAAGGGGAGAGAGGGGGGAGAGAGAGAAAGAGAGGGAGAGAGAGAGGAGATAAAGGAAGAGGAGAGAGAAAGGAAGAGAAAGAAAGAGGGATAGAAAGAGAGAGAGAGTGAGAGATGCTCAGTGAGCCTTTCTTTGAAGTTGCCTTTCTTTCTTTCTTTCTTTCTCTTTCTTGCTTTCTTTCTTGCTCTTTTTCTTTCTCTCTTTTACCTTCCCTTCCTCTATTTCTTCTTTTCTTTCTCCTTCCTACCTTCTTCCCTTACTCTCCCCTTTCATAAGTTTCCTTGCTTCCTTCCTCTGTTCCTGTCCCTTCCCCCCTTCTTTCTTTCTTTCCTCCCTTCTTTCCTCCCTCATTCCCTTCTTTCACTCCTTCCTCTCTTACTCTCCCCTTTCACACCTTTCCTTGCTTCCTTTGCACCCTTCTTCTGTTCCTGTCCCTTCCCTCTTTCCTTCCTTCCTTCCCACCCTCCGTCCATTCATTCACCCATTCCTCTCTTGATCGCCCCTTTTACGGCGCCGCTGACAGCTAGCTCCCCCCCCCCCCACCGGGCCATGGAAAACTGGTCTAGCTTAAAGCCGGTCCCTGGTGCAAAAAAGGTTGGGGACCTCTGGTTAGAGTACATGAATTCATTAACATGGTCAAGTATGCTTTCAAAGTTGACATCTTTCCCTGTTACATCTAACAGGAAAAAAAAGTGAATGATCCACGTTCTACTGAAGGTTGGACTTTAGAACTGGTCATAGGTAAAATGTGAAATCATAATGCAAACTTGCTCAAAATATATTTTCCTTTCCTATGCCAACAGAGAAGCACTCAGCAGGAGTAGCAAAACTAAGATGTTCTTTGTTTTTCTTTTTCTGAACACTATTAACTCTAACGAAGATATTTTACAAGTTAACCTTTAAATCTTTTTACAATCGGTTTATATACTAACAAATATAAAACACATTAAACGATGTGTTCAAGTCGATACAGAGCTTATTTCCTAAATACGATAAGGCTGATGATTGAGGTCTGTAATATAGCAATTGTTAATATAAAAAAGCTGGAATGCGAATCAGCCCAATTTGGATTGCAAGCCAAATCCCTATATAAAAACCATCAACTTCTACCTTCATAGCACAAATGTAAACACAAAAATAGCTTACAAACCATCGCATCTGTTACATTACATGGGAACATACGGCTTTTCTAAAAACACAGAAATCCCAGTTTTAATGAAATGTCACTATTCTGTTCCTTTTTTATATATACAGTATATTAAAGATTGAGGAGCCTATTTTGCTTCCACTAGAAAACGAAAAACGTCACATACTAGTACCGCTCCATCGGAAGCCATCGTGCTTAAAGCCCGGCTTGTCGTCGCGTCATTTCCATTTTTGCTACGCCGCGTCATCAGCTGTAGAGCGACGAATCTTCGCTGACTCCGACTCCACACTTCCGCCAACACTGCCTTGCCTTACATAGAGGCTTCTTACCCAACAGCCAATGGACCGGAAGTTCCTGCTTGAGTAAAGGAGCCTCGCCGGAGCCGGCGCTCTATATGCCACTAACATTGGACAGGGTTGCCCGAAAGTCGTAAATCTCCACTGGCGTCGCAGGGATGTGTCGTAAAATATTTAAATTCGAGAGGTTTCTCCTCCCGGCGCAGTGACAGCAAGTCTTTTCCAGCTCGCTGCGTGGAGCTTCCCCCCCCCCCCTGCTTCTTCTTCTCAGCGGCTCCTTGAACTTCTGTCTCCAATTCGTAGAAGGTAGGAAATGCTTCGCTATTGGTTTCGGCTGCTGTCAGTTAAAAGACTGAATAGGCGGGCTGCGAAAAAAAGTTGAAATGGCCAAAGGCCGGTTGGAATTGCTTCAGGTGCATGCAGCTAGTTCGGGCGAGAAATGGCTGAAGCCGGTTGCCCGCAGCGTTTCTGGAGCCATTTCTGTTTTCCGGCCAGAATTTGTGCTGGCGTTTGGCATTTCCAGCTGTTTGTCTGTCCTCCTCCCTTTGACTGAGGCAGACGTAGGCTGAGAAAAAGAAAAGTTGCCAACCAACTCCCACGTCCTCCTAGAAATTGGACGGGCTTTTTTGCCATGCAAAAGGCTGGATATATTTGAAAGTGCAGCAGTTCGTTAAATTTGCTTGTCAATCTAACAACTTGGTTGGACGTGGCCTTTAAAGCAGGGGTCTCCAACCTTGGGCACTTTAAGACTTGTGGACTTCAACTCCCAGAATTCCTCAGCCAGCAAAGCTGGCTGAGGAATTCTGGGAGTTAAAATCCACAAGTCTTAAAGTGCCCAAGGTTGGAGACCTCTGCTTTAAAGTATTAGCAACTGGATCTTGCTTTTTCTAAATTACTGCTCAACAGGCAAATGCTGGGGTTTTCCTGGCGCGAACAATTAATTGAATGTTCCAGGTTGCTCTTGAAAGCACAGAAAATTAAATCATTGAAAGAAACTATTGGTTTTGGTTTTGTTTTTTCCCTTTCTAATTTGAAAGCATAAGGAAAATAAAGTATGTACAGAGAGAGCCAAATTGCTGTGTTTAATGTTAAATTTTCACTTTAAGGAGTTTAAGTCAAATGTTTTTGACTCCTGTCTTCATATGAGTCAAATATGAGAAACAATTCACTAATGAAGGAAATTGCTATTTTATTTTCTAGGCTGTTATACATGTTAGTTATTATGAAAACGTGAGTAAAGAACAGATTCAATTAAATAACTTTCCTGGAAAAAAGGAAATTAATAAAGTAGGACAAGATGGAGTTGTTGTCCTTGAATGATCCTTATGGAAGTAGAATTACATTTGCATAGATACATTTGCATAGATACATCTTCATAGATACATTGATAAGGTTTATTAATTTCCCAGTGTTAATCTTTAGCTCTGAATTAAATATGTTGAGATTGTGGCTTGATCCCATTCAATTATACTTTTCTTTAAACTCTATTGCTGAATTTAAAATACCAAGACAGAGATTAGTATTTAAAAGCTATGGAGACATCCATGAATCTGTATTAAAATAATAGAATATTTTCCAAAACAGTTTGTCACAATTTTACATATATCTTTGAACAGATATTTGTAAAATGTTTAGTTCCATTGATAAACACAATAGAAAGGAAGCAGAAATGTAAATTTCATCCTTTCTTGTGTATAATATAATAAATTAGTTGATAGTTACAGGTTTTTAAATTTTATTGGAAAATAATCTGTTTTCTTTTATAGTTTGATGTGAAATTAAAGCCTGTATTGCTATAATGGGAAAGAAGCGAACAAAAGGAAAAAATATTCCTGCAGATGTCTCACCAGATGTACTGGGTATGCATAACATATACAGATAATTTGTTTAAATTGCACTGCTATGGAGAACAGTAAGATCTTACTCCTTAGCAAAATGCTTAATGTGGCCTTGAAGATGTTTCTCGAATTAGGGTTCAACTTCTGTTGAGTGAAACAATATTTATGGGAAACATGTTTATTTTAGTCCATATTTAAGGCATAAACCCATATGTTTCAGTAATCTAGTTTTCAGGTAATTTGATCAAATTAAAATCCAGGAACCACTTTTCAGATAAGTGCTGTAGCTAAGAGCCATTGACAAACACATCACAAAATGAATGGATCAGATTTCTAAAGGGGATTTATTACTTTTTCTTCTCTGTATGTACCTGTATATGTGTATATGTATAGGGTAGTCCATTTCTCATAAGTTTGGTATTGGCAGCCAACTGATCTTTGGCCATATCTTATGGATTCTAAATAATATATATTTAAAGCCCCTTTAATGTTGATTCTTATTCTGGGTAAAATTTCTCACAGGACCAACATGCAAGCACCTTCGCAAAGGATTGGAACAAGGTCTTCTGAAAAAAGTGTTGCAGGCTATGGACTTGAATTCCTGCCAGGATTGCCGGATAGATGATAATAAGACAGATGAAAAATCTGATAGTTCAGACGACAAACCATCAATATGGTTATGTTTAAAATGTGGGCATAGGGTATGTCCTAGTTACTATTACTAACAATGGAAAATATATTGCAGATGTTTTAAATTAGGATTTCATTTTATTCCTGCAGAGAAAAATAATAGAACCAATTTTTTGTGTGTCACACAATCCCATCTGAGCATCACAGCACATCCTCTACATGGTAGAAAATTTAAGCATAGCTTCTTTGTAAATTTGAATGCAGTGTTATTTCCAGATTCAAAAAAAGAAAACAGTAAATGAACAAATGCATAAATTTGGGCTGTCTTTCAACCAGTACTTTGTGACCTCTTAGGACAATTAGTACAATTATTTTTGAATGTTTCCCGTAGTTATCCAAATCTTTTGCTTCTAGTTCAGGAATATTATTAAGCTTTCTTTTGAAACTGCATTTATGACTATACCGAAATATGGCCAATCATTTTAAAGACTGCAGACTGTGATGGCCATTCTAGAACTCCCTTCCCCTTTTTAGAATATATTTCTTGTAAATACTTCATGGTTGATTTGGAATTATTCAGTAAAATTACCATCTTATTAAAGTACTGAATTTGTACTGAACTTTTCAGCAATAATCTTAGCTTCTATTTGCAACTCTTACATTTTGAGAAATTCTAGCAGAGATTGTTCATGGCCTTCTAGATTTTTTTGCTTCAAATTTATTTATTCCAAGTAACTTCCATTTTTCACTGTTGAAATTGCTGGCTTGAAAAGCCTGTTGTAAGAGTGCATCCTTTCTCTACTTTGCAAGAGTGAAATATCATTTATTTATGAAATTTGCTGGTGTCTCATCTTACCATGTCTGGGTGACTTACAATCACAAGCACACTAAACACAAAACATTACAATCCAATTAAAGATGGGGAGGAGGCAAGAGGTGGGGAAAGTGGGATCTATTGTTAGTCTGTTAATAATCAACTCCACTGTGCTGTTCCCCCATTTGAGCTAGACCACTAACACAAGCTTTTAGGTTTTTATAGGAAGTCAGGAGGGTGGGGGCCAATCTCACAACAGGAACCGAGATGTTCCAGAGGCATTTTCAAATGTTCAAATAACTGCTTGGAGAATATTGATAGAATCGCAGTCACAAGTTATTGTTGTGGAATTGTCCTCATTCAGCTAGTAGCAAGTCTAACAAATCCATCTTTTTAGGGACATAATAACAGCTGAACAAACTGGCAGGGTGCCCAAACTTGTCATACAGGCTTTTATTTAATTAATTTTGAATCTATCAGGGTCTTCAGGTAAATTAATAACTTTGTACTTAAATTGCAGAAGTCATTTTTAACCGTAAACTAAAACCATTTTTGTTTCACCTTAAGAAAATACCTTACATTGTATGTGAATATTAAACTTGTATACTTTTACTTTGTGTACTTCTGATGTTACATAACAGGGTTGTGGCAGAAATTGTCAAGAGCAACATGCCTTAAAACACTATGAAATGCCAAGATCAGAACCTCACTGTTTGGTTATTAATCCGGAAAACTGGTGTGTTTGGTAAGTTTTATCAATATAAAAAATACAAATTTATTATTTATTATTTATTTGTATCCCACTTTTACTATTTTGCAAATAATTCAAGGTAGCAAACATGTCCACTATACCTTCCTATTCCTGTTTTCAACTCCTGTTTTCACAACAATAACCCTATGAGATGGCTTAGGCTGAGAGAGAGTGACTGACCTAAAATCATCCAGCTAGCTTTCATGGTTAAGGCAGGACTTGAACTCAGTTTCTTGCTTTCTAGCCTGATGTCTTAACCACTAATGGTAAATGGTAAATGTTTCACACAAATTGGAATGAGGTATTTTTCTAAGGACTGTTAAAGTAATTGCATTTCAAAAATGTGTGAATTGTGTTCTACATACTATTTTAATTTGATATAAACTAAATTATTAATTGTGCATTTCTGGATTCTAATCAAACTAGGTGCTACTTATGTGATAATGAAATACAATATAATTCATCTACTCGACTGGGCCAACTTGTGGATTTCATTAGAAAACAAACTTGTGTGAACATTCCAAATACAGGTCAGCTCCTTTTAAGGTGTACTAATTGCATTAGTCTCAAGGGAAATTATGTCATCATCAAGAGAGTCAAAACAAATTTGATAAGACATAATCACAAGTGATATTGGGAGTGCTAAAAAAATTAATGAATTTTTAAAATGTATACAGTATTTGAAAAATGTAACTATTTTTAACAGATGTTAGAACAAATCAGAATACTGTAGTCTTCAGCGACTGGGGAGAACTAATACTTGCATTTAAATTTGCAGCAACTACTCTTAGGTTGAAATTGAATTGTAAATTCTGATATCCCTTATTCTATATATTCTACATTTGAAAGCCCCATACATTTCTTGCCTTCATAAATTATATTAATTGATTCAAGACAAATTTGGTTTTGATTTTTATGCCTTTGAAATATTGTTGACTCCAAGCAATTGCTTGGATAGTCTGCAGTTTTCTTGGCAAGATTTTGGAAGTGGTTTGGAATTTTGGAAGTGGTTTGGAATTCTTCCTTTCTTGGTGCTGAGCAGGATTACTAGCTTCAGGTCACCCAAATAGCTTCTTGCCAAAAGCATCATTAAAATTCACAGTCTTCCAGTTTCCAACCTTGTGCATATATCACTACACCAAATTGTGTCTCTTGTAATATTGGCTTGTGTATATTATTTTAATCTGTGTTTCTGTTTTGTAGAGTATTTCAATTGCTGGTTTTATTATACACCATAGTCACTTTGTGTGAGATACGCAGTCATATAAATTTGACAAATAATTATTGTAAATACTACAATGCTCTTATTTCACATGTCATTCTCTGACCCAGATTCTTAAAACAATGGGACAGACTATAAGTGTTTGACATACTTTCTTTTTAAATAGCATCATTGGGATATCAAATTGGTTTTACTAGCATGCAGCAAATCTCCATCTTTACTATCACTTATTCATCATGCTATAGGGCAAAATCCATAGTATAAATGTATACAGTATTATAGTAATATACTAAAGATTTTAACATGACTAAAATGTCTTAGGATGGTACTACAAATTGAAACTTGATGGACTTATTTAAGAGCCTGTTTTTTCTGTGTTAGCTCTATGACTGAAAGTTAAATGTATCAGCTTTGATTAGTTATCTATGAATCCCATGACCTAGGCCATTGATGGCGAACCTTTTTATCCTCAGGTGCCAAAAGCGCATGTACCAATAATTCAATGTCTGGGGAGAGCAAAAAAGAGAGGCTTCCCTAGAGCCTGCTGAAAGCAAAAATGCCCACCCCCTGGAAGTCCTCTGGAAGCCAAAAACATCCTCCCAGTCTCTCTGTGTGAGCCAAAAGTTAGCTGGCTGGTGTACATGTACTCACTGGAGCTAAGATAAGCTAACGGCTTGTGTGCCAGCAGATATGACTCCCTGTGCCACCTGTTGCACACATGCCATAGGTTTGCCATCACTGACCTAGGCTATTTTACAAATGTCAATTGTTTGAGGGGTAACTTGGTGAAATTATATGTTTTATAGTACTTGTTTTTGCCACTGTTCTACTTTATCCTTGAAATGCTGAACAATTTTTATTGCTTTTCATTTATTGTATTTTTAAAAAAATATTTTTTAGCTTCTAAAAATGAAGAAAAACCTTTGGAAAACAAAAAACTTAAAGACCACAAAAATGAGGAAGAGAAGGAGAAGAAGGAAATCTTGTTCAAAGACAATAAAAAACACTTAAATGGCAATTCAGAAATGATGGTGAAAGGTCTTAGCAACCTAGGAAATACATGTTTTTTTAATGCAGTTCTGCAGGTGTGATATTAATTAATCAATTTCTCAGAACTTTATTGTGTCATACTTTATGATTGTACTGGAAAATATACAATCGTAAGGTATTGCTGTTTACTAGCTTTGTTTTTTAGTAATTTTGATGTGGAAATCTTTACCTTATAAAATTACATTTCAGATTCTTTTCAGTTTTAAGTTTGGGAGCTCTTTTAATATCATCACTTAAAGAGCTTTATTTGCGTGTGTTAAGAGTGATGGGTGTTCATAAATTTATAGAGGTTTGAGAATCACCCTTGGGGATGAGTCACACTCTGAATAGCATTTTTTATTCTACCATAAGGAGATATAGAAGCAACACTCTCTACATGGGGCTACCTTTGAAAAGTGTTCGGAAACTTCAGATCGTGCAGAACGCAGCCGCGAGAGCCATCATGGGGATTCCAAGATTCGCCCACGTTTCTTCAACACTCCGTGGCTTGCATTGGCTGCCGATCAGTTTCCTGTCACAATTCAAAGTGTTGGTCATGACCTTTAAAGCCCTACATGGCATTGGACCAGATTATCTCCGGAACCGCCTGCTACCGCACGAATCCCAGCGACCGATAAGGTCCCACAGACTTGGCTTTCTCTGGATCCCATCGACTAAACAATGTCGTTTGGCGGGCCCCAGGGGAAGCCTTCTCTGTGGCGGCCCCGGCCCTGTGGAACCAACTCCCCCCGGAGATTAGAACTGCCCCCACCCTCCCTGTCTTTTGTAAACTACTCCATACTCATTTATGCCGCCAGGCATGGGGGAGTTAAGATATTCCTTCCCCCTAGGCCATTACAAGTTATGCATGGTATGTTTGTGTGTATGTTTGGTTTTATAATAAGGGTTTTTAGTTGTTTTATTAATTGGAGGTTACATGCTGTTTTTATCATTGTTGTTAGCCGCCCCGAGTCTGCGGAGAGGGGCGGCATACAAATCCAATAATTAAATAAATAAATAAAAATAGCCAGCTGAATAGATAGGCTGAAAAATAGCTTTTATCCATAGGCTGTCAGACTTTTAAATGCAACATAACACCACAATTAAGCTAATATGATAGACTTGCAGTGTCAGAGTAACAGGCAACATGTATATACTAGTGTAATATAATTGTGTGTGTGTGTGTGTGTGTCTGAGGATATGTGTGTTAGTTTATTACTTATTAGATTTAAAGATTTCTTTTTACTTACTGATTTATTGAAATGTATTCTGTGTTCTTGGGTGGACTGTTCCAAGGGAGACTCATTCAATTTCATTGTGCACATGTTGTGCTTTGACAAGAAAGGTTTGATTGAATGATTGATTCAACATGTAATGTTTACTGGGTCATCTTTCATTTAATTCTATTTTAAATGCATATCCTATTTTATATATGAAACCTGATCATTTGTATGTCTCATTCAGTCTTGTCACAAAATTTTATTCCAATCTTTATTTAAATGCTATTACAAGTACATTAAATTAAATTACATTAAAATCTGGTCATAAGTTGTTATGGTTGTAAGTTAAGGCATCCCTATGTCTGGAATTAATTTTCCAGCTTTTTTTTTTTGCTGGGGTCATTAATGTCCATGTCACTCCATGGACATTAAGCCACCCCACTCAAAGGGTAGGGGTTTCTGCCAGAAGCCAGCTAAAAACAGGGGAAATTGGAGTCATGTGTCTACAGAACACTGTAACTAGTCATAAAGCTGATCCAATTAACATGCAGTCAGGATATTTATGATGTTTACCATAAAGCACCTATTCTGTGGCTGCTGTAATTTTCAAAGTAAAGTAACCTTTGAAAGTCATAAGTCAAGGACTATTGGTAGAATCATTTGTAAAAGTTATGTGGTAAATTATGGTGAGCAAGACAATTTTTACAGCTGATTCTATTAAATTTATATAATAAATTATAGTGTCATAGCCTTTTGGAGAGGTTTTTAATTTGCAAACAATTCACTTTTTTCTCATAGAATCTATCACAAACATCAGTTCTGAGAGAGTTGTTGAAAGAAGTAAAAATGCCTGATTCAACAATTACACTTAAACCACCAGAATTCTCAATAACGGTATGTAAGTTGGTGTTTGAAATGTATTAAAACTAATTATGAATATATTTAAATTCACTAAATATTGCTATTATGTCATAGATTTTTTTAAAAGAAACAATCTATGAAATAATAGAAACAAGAAAATAATCAGGGCATTGAGTCTTTGATCTTACTCAAGCACCTTAGTAAATTGTATTGTTTATGTGCACAAAGACTTATCTTTCTCATCCTTTGAAGTGGCTATGGAGAGACTAAAAATGTTGAATTCTAAGATCTTTTTATTATGCCTAAATCCAGAGGAAGAGGCCTGAAGCTGGCTTTTTGAAGCTGGCTTTTCATATTTAGGCAAAGTTAACTATAAGTTATCAAAATTTTGTCGAAAACATTAAGTTCTAAGTGGTGGGAAGAGGGATGGTACAGGGCTGTAATACATATAACTGCACATGCTTTTTTTTCTGACACAAAGTTGTAATGTCAAGCCATTACAGTATTTTAAATTTTACCAGAAAGTAACATAATACTGAGTTAACTTAAACATTAAAATAGTTGATAATCATAAATCCAGTGTAAATGAGGAGACAGTTTGGAGTTTTTCTTAATCCTTTTTGGTGTTCCCCATTATTCCTAAAAGAAAATGTATGCCTCTTTTGCTTTGTAGAGTCAGATTGGCTTTTGCAGTTCACATCAGAAGAAACAATAATAATTTATCAAACTTATACCCACACAATTCCCTATAACTTTGGGAGGCTCTCAATAATCAAAGGAATTACAACAAAAGTAGTAAAAGATGGTAGGCAGACACATCAGATGGAATGAAGCAAGTGTTTTCAGTCACTCTCAATAAAGGCTTAGGTTAAAAGCCAAGTCTTCACTGTTCTGAACTATAGGGGTGGAAAGGGGGCATCTAGTTCTCAGAGACCCTCATTCCAAAGGGCAGGAGCTGCTACAGAGAAGGTTCACTTCCAGAAGATCAATAGATGACATTATTCAACCAATGGAACCTCAAGTATGTCAATGCTGCAATATTGAAATGGCCAAGCCATATGGGAGACAGTAATCTCTCAAGTAGTTACATGCACAGGTTTTATAGACAACATCTAGCATTTTGAATTGTCCCCAGAAGTAGACAAATTATATAGCTCACAAAGCAGAGGTGTTACATGGGCATACCAAAGGACATCCATCACTTCTCACATTACTGAATTCTAGACCAGTTGAAGGACAATACCATGTTGAGCATACTGAAGTAGTCAAACTGAAAGGTGACCGGGACATGAGTCATGTTTGAAGTCTCTCTAATTTTGGAAACAGTGCAACTGGTATACCTAATATTGTGCAAAGTCCTTCCTGCCCATAGTTGCTACCTGCTCTGCAAATCCAAGGAAAGCCCCGGATTGCATGCCTATGTTGAAGACAGGAGTGCTACCCCATCCACCATCATAGGTGGAATATTCCCAGATCTGGGTTACCCAAATACCCAAACCCACCCAGTTTTGTTAGAACTCAGTTGGAGACCCTGTCCAAATCCACACAGACAAACTTGACAGCCCTAATTGGTTAGACCAGGGCAAGAAAATATAACTAGGTGATATCAGCATGTGAATGACATCAAATCCTAAATATAAATACATAAATCCTAAACAAAAGCAGCATAAATGTATGCATGCATATGCACAAATTTATAATAGTCTCTTTATATTGTCTTTAGGAACCTTTGGTAGTAATGCTTGATCCTCCAAAACCTCTAACACTAGCTATGTGCCAGTTTCTGGCAGAAATGCAAGAAACAAAAAAAGGATCTGTGACCCCTAGAGAACTTTTCTCTCAGATTTGTAAAAAGTGAGTACTTTATACAATTGTAAAAGTACTGTTTGTGTAGTTTTGGATCTATTTAATTTTAAACTGATCAGAATACAAAACCAGTATTTAATTTTTTTACTATCTATATATTTATACATTTCTCTAATATTTATCATTTGTTAGAGCAGATTCAAACTAGACAGAAATATTTGAATCAGATCAAAAGAGCAGATTGGGATTTTTTGTTTTTGTTTTTACAATTGGCTTAAACTAATATTTGAATCTAATTCAACATCAGCTTCTTATCCAATCATAAGAGTGGACTGGGACTTTGAATTTTGGAAGAGTATTACATACTAAGCCAGCATGTCCATTTAAGAGAGATATCTATATGTAGAATTTATTATAGTTTACATTATACTCAATATCTTACTCATAATTATATTATTTTGATAATATGCTAATTTGTTTAAATTGTTATAACTTTAACTGATCAGCTAAGTATTAAAGTGAAGTTATCAGTTTAGACACACACAGTTTTAAGGCAATTTACTTATATAAATATATAAAGGCTTTTGTATTGTATGCATTTAATAAGGAATTAATGCAGAAAGGTATGCATAAAATTATATGGTGAATCTTTTTTTAAACAATGTTTTTCTCACTGTCGGATTATATCAGGAATAGTACAATGAAATAATTGTTTCATAACATTATTTGTTCTTATAACATCTTCTGATTTACAATCTTGCCCTCCATTGTCTGGAAATATTAATGTGCGATTTTTATGTACCATTTTTTGATTTCTGTAATATTTATACAGCATTGCACTTTCCTTAATCTGTATGTGTACATATTTTACAACAGAGCAACACGATTCAAAGGATATCAGCAGCAGGACAGCCAAGAGTTGCTTAGATATCTATTGGATGGGATGAGAACTGAAGAAATACAAGTAAATATTTCCTGATGAATCATTATTGTAATTTTACAATGAAAAACACATTATTCTTTATTTACAAAAAAGATTAATGAGAATGAAACTCAATTATTGCTGAAAATCAACTGACAAAATTTATATATTAAGTAACCGAAATCCTCTTTAAAAATGGATATGAGCTAGGCTTCAGTCTTTTACATATTTAGTGGACAGTAGATCTGGGATTCATATTGACTAAACATGCACAATTGTTGTCATTTTAATTAAGAAAAATGCTTATTGAACTTTTATGTACAATATGAGCAATACATTAAATGAAATATTCCCTTCATCATTCCCAAGAAGGACTACCATAAATCTGGTTTGTACAAAAACATGAGAAATGAGTGTTCTTAAAGAACTCTCATTTTCATTCCCTATCCAGCTCCTTTAAATCTTCTTCAAAGAATCGGGTAGCCCTTTAAACTTGTTAAAGTACAGAGTAGAAAATGTGGAATACCATTTCTGTTTGCTTATTTTGCAGAATTGCCGATGTATACCAATACTAAAGCTAATATTTTCTATTGCGTAGTAAACTTACCCATGAATAGTATTTTTCTTCGACAGATCCAATTGTTGAATTAAAAATACTTCATTATATTTATTTCTAGAGAACAAGTGCTGCAATTTTTAAGGCACTGAATAATTCTGACAAAGAAAATGAAGAGTTGAAAAAAGAGGTTAAAGGTAAGTCAGCCCTATCTTATCACTATTTGCATATTTTAACTGGAATCATTTTTGTGAATGACTTGAACCTGTCTTTCCTTTAATGAGAGTTGTTTTAAAAATTGATATTCATTTCAATAATAGTATAATAATGTAAAGAGTTCTATTTGTTAATATTCAGCTAGCATAATTTAGGGTGAGACTTTTCTCCCAACAATACTTTGTTACGTTCAAGCTTCCATATACACCTGTTTGTAGATTATCTGATTTGATTTTAGCATTTATGTTTTGTGTTGGTAGTCTTGCAAATTTTGAATTCTTCCCTTCAACCTAATGTCTGCAAGGAAGACATAAAGTTGCAAAGTTAATTGATCTACAATATGGTTTGTCAATTGTTGTTGCATATGTTTGGATATAATCAAATTGTTGGACTCTGTGAAGTATCTCTGGAAACTGGGAAAACAGGAATATTGGGGCATCCAACAGACATGTTGGACTACAGGTTTTTATGACTTGGCAATATGGCAAAGACTACAGGTTTTTATGACTTGGCAATATGGCAAAGATATTGTAAACCAATACATTTTAGGGCACAAATTGAGAAGAAAATGTTATTAGAAGCTGTTTACCTGTTCATTTTTTCAAATATAAGCTTCTGACATTCTCTTTTCAGTATACATCTATACTGAAATATACATTTTTTCTATCAGTGTAGCAGCGTAATCATTAATTAAATGAAGATTGAAATGTATATTGTTCGTATCTTGTCTTTTATTTTAGAATATGAAAAGAAAAAGCTAATGCATAGTTTTGTGGACCGCATTTTTGGTGGGGAATTAACAAGTACAATCATGTGCGAAGAGTGCCAAACAGTAAGTGATATGGATGGCTGGATCTGTGTATGTATGCATTTATGTGTATATAAATTTGGGGGCCAGTAATACTAACGTGACCATCAGGAACTTTCTCAAATTATCTTCGGACAGGTTTCAACATTGTGCTGACAGGTTTCAACATTGTATAGTCTGGAGGACAGAAGGAAAAGGGGGGACATGATCGAAACATTTAAATATGTTAAAGGGTTAAATAAGGTTCAGGAGGGAAGTGTTTTTAATAGGAAAGTGAACACAAGAACAAGGGGACACAATCTGAAGTTAGCTGGGGGAATGATCAAAGGCAACATGAGAAAATATTATTTTACTGAAAGAGTAGTAGATGCTTGGAACAAACTTCCAGCAGACGTTTAAACTGAATTTAAACATGCCTGGGATAAACATATATCCATTGTAAGATAAAATACAGGAAAAAGTATAAGGGCAGACTAGATGGACCATGAGGTCTTTTTCTGCCGTCAGTCTTCTATGTGTCTATGTGCTATATAATACAGTGATTTGGTGTGATTGTGTTAATAAAGACTAATGTCTGTGTGAATCTAGGCGATCATGACTTATATTAGTTGGCAGCCTTGAGCCTATAAACTATAGTAGTTGCTATATAGTACTTTCCCATGATTAACAGGAGCAAAACAAAGCAAGATAAAATATAAAAATGGAGTATAGTCTCTTTAAACAGAGTGAAAATGCATCTTTTCAAATTATTAAAGTATATATAAAGTGAAACTATTTTTTTAATATACCCCATTATATATATTCTAGTCTCTGGCAGAATTATACACATTTTCCCCTTTTGTAAAGAAGTAAAATGTTCATTTCAGGTTTCTTTGGTGCATGAACCATTTCTTGATTTATCGCTGCCTGTCTTAAATGATCAGGTAAGTAAAAAAAAAGTTTACTTCTAGTTGATAAAATTCATGGTTTGTAACCAAGATACTGAAGGATGGGGAAATTACCAATTTTCTGCATATAAAATATTCAAGTACAATATTTAAAGAATATTTTTGTCTGTTTTATGAGTAGCCTACATGATATTATAAATGAACTCCTTAAGAAAAACATATGGCAACAAATATTTTAAGGTTTCATTGGTTTGAAGAATAGTCTGCAGTTCTTAAAGAATAACTGCTGACTTTTTCTTTCCACTGAAGAAAAAGCTTTGTGCCTCAAGAAATTTGAGAATCTACAAACTTAAGAAATTGTTTTCTGTTTTCTCCTCTACAGTAACTGCTGTTAAGAGGAATTCCCAAATTTTGATATTCATGCATATTTTCATTAATGGATGAAACGTATTTGTAAAAATGTTTTTTTAAAAAGTAGGCATATTTTTTATGAGTAGATTTTGATGGATTAAAGAAAACTCAAGCCACACTGAGCAATAATCAAAATAATATTGGCTATTATTTCTATATTCTTTTTAATAGCAGCCAGAAATCTATTATAAAATATATGGTAGAATTGGCTTTGTATCCTCTCTAACCTTTCTATAATTATCTTTTTTTAAAGAATGGCAAGAAAAATAATGTTAAAAAATTACAGGAAAAGGAAATTGACAGTTGTGAAGAAAACATAGAAAATGAATGTTACGTGAAAGAAAGAGATGAAATTCCTGCTACAAGTAAGCATCTACAGAAAAAGGAAAAGAAAATGGCCAAAAAACAAGCAAAGGTTAGTAATTGTGAGGATAGAAAAGTATAGAACCATGCCTTAAAGATGGTTTGTAAATGAAGTGTTGCTTAGCATTTTCCTCAGCTATAATCTAATTTAGATATTTACTAAAGAAGTGACAAATTCATATTTGATCCTTAGTTATATACAGTGTGTGTTATAGCTTTGCTGAGAAAACGTGAAGTCCATTTGAAATATGCCAATATAAAAATGATATGTGAGCATCCAAAGCTCACTATTGTTTATTCATATTAACATCAGACTGTGTTAAGCTTTAAATTTGGATACAAGCAACTTGTAACTGATATGTTAATTATTTATAATTCATACATACTTATTCAATTTATTCCAATTTTAAAGACAATAATAGTGCTTATATATCTTCAGCATATATTGCAGTAATTATTCTTTTGAAATCCTTTATGTATTTTGTTTGGCAGAACCAACGCCATCAGCAGAAATTTCAGGAGAAAGTTATTCATCTAACAGATAGTGATGTCACTGAAAAAACTGAAGCTGATCATGATTGCAATAAACAAACAATAGAAAGTAACTCTGACATAAGGTGTCTGAAACCAGAAGAGGAAGAGTCATTAAACACATGTGAAGAGCATTGTGTGGATAAAAAATGTGTAGAGAAACCAGAAAGTACAGTTCAAGTGCAGATCACAGAAAAACATGATGAAAATGCAGACAGTTGTGATCAAGAGACAAATAATGAAGTCAATTTGGATGTTTCTATAAAAGAGTTTCTTCCCGCTACAGAGTGTGTTAATAAGTTTGATTATTTGCATCCTAAGGAAGATAAGGATGAAGAAGATGATATTATCAGTGACTTCAGCAAATTATTCCTGGAGGAGGAAGAGCCGAGTGATGAGACAGATAGTTTGCATGAATTTTATGGTTTTGAAACACAAGCATATGAAGTAGTAAATGAAGATCCAGAAACAGCATTTTGTTCTCTTGCAGACAGGGATGCTATAAACACAGAAGAAAATTCAATTCTTCATTGCTTGAATCAATTTACTCATATTGAGAAACTCTGTGAGAATAACAAATTGCTTTGCGAAGTGTGCACACGGAATCAACTTTGTGGAATCAAGACTAATAACATAAGTATGTTAAAATTGTTTTTTAATCATTGTATTGAATTATTCAAAATTCAATACTGAATTTATTTTTCTTATCAAGACATTGAATAAGAGCAATTTCTAGTTTTAATGGAACTAGATAGGATATTATATGTATGACCATTTTATAAAAGGATAAAATTTACTGTCTCATTGTTATAAGTATCCCTAAAGAAAAACAAATTGCTGGATATATGTTGAATATGACTTGAATATAACTTTAAATGTCCTGAGGCACTGTATGGCAACACTGAGTGGAATTCCTTGTTTATTTATGACAATATGTTTCATTCTTTAGTGGGAATAAGAATAAATACCAGCAGCACAGGTAGAGTTGCTAATACTATGAGGGTATCTCTTTATTTTTACCAAGTTTTTCAGATAAAAAAATAACGTTCTGAATTATAGATGCACAATATTTTTGAATTTTATGTGCCCTGTATCTGTCTAATAATGAAACCTAGAACCTAAGCTAATTTCTCTCAGGGAGATATTTAAATTTAAGGAGAAAAGCTTCCAGATCTATGCCTGATATCTTGATTTATTGACATATATGAAAATATTTTCATATTATTTTAAAATGATAAGGCACTTCTAAATTGCCATAAATATAAAAGAAAATGGCATTACTAGAGTTTCCGGAAACTTAGCAGATGATTCAGTCTTGGTAAGTTTTCTCTGAATTTTATAAAACACGAACATTTGCTTTTTCCTTCCCATATAAATAATTGAGACTGAATGTTCAGGTTTATAATGCTGGAAGTTCAAAATTATGAGATCTTATATACATAGTAAAGCAAAACAATTGCATAAGAACTAATATTACTGAATATTTATTAAGTCATGATTTGCTTTTCCCCCCTTTTCTCCAGATGCCAAGAAACATGTATACACTAATGCCAAAAAACAAATGCTTATTTCTTCAGCTCCGCCAATTTTAACCCTCCATTTAAAAAGATTTCAACAGGTATAATTAATGACTTAAGTTCAATTATGTTAGATTAATAAAGCTTGAAGTGGCTAAGAGAAGCATCAATATATTGGACATTTTTGTTTGTTGCCATATGACATTTGAGCTTTAAAACAACTTAAATTTATTATACAGCTTTTGCCTTTAAGAATAGGGTGGGTTATTTTCCTAATTTTCTAGGATACAATGGTACCTCTACCTAAAAATGCTTCTATTAAGAACTTTTCTAGATAAGAACCGGGTGTTCAAGATTTTTTTGCCTCTTAAGAACCATTTCCTACTTAAGAACCCGAGCCCGGAAAAAATTCCCAGGAAATTTGACAGCAGCACGAAGGCCCAGGCAGTTTCTTGCCATTCCCCCTTTAATCCCGACCATCGGGTTTTTCTGGGCTACCAGAAGAGCCTTTCAATGGCGCTTAAGGAGGCTTTGGCAGTCCAGAGTGAACGAAGCATTTTCCTTTCTCTGGGAGCTTAGAGAGGGAATAAACCTCTGCCAGCGCCCAGAGAAAAGAAGTGCTCAAATTGAGCGTTTCCTCCCTCGCCCGCCTGGGTTTCTCTCTCTGGCGCAGTGTATTGGAGGCAGCCTCGCGCCGGGTGTGTGGGAGGTATGTGTTCCTCGCCACCTCAGAGTCCCTCTTTTTTTTTTTAAAGCCTTAAAGTTTTGGATTTTTTGATTTTCCCTCACCTCACCTTCTTCCTTCAGCAGCGACTGTCCTCCTCCTCTCCTTCCTTCTCCTCCCACCCAAATTCCGAGCTTTTCTTTCTTTCCTAATGGGTTTGCACGCATTATTTGCTTTTACATTCCTATGGGAAAATTGCTTCTACTTACAAACTTTTCTACTTAAGAGCCTGGTCACGGAACAAATTAAGTTCTTAAGTAGAAGTACCACTGTATTTGCTTCTGTGGTTTTATGTTGGGTGGGCAACTGGTCTCCGGTACTTGGGATTACAAATTCCAGAGCCTTGACTATATCAATCAGAGCCTCCAGCTGTGGCGAGGAGGGCATTTGCCCAGGTCCGCCTAGTGCACCAGTTGCGTCCCTATTTGGACAGGGAGTCATTGCTCAGTCACTCATGCCCTCATCAGCTCGAGGTTCAACTACTGCAACACTCTCTACATGGGGCTACCTTTGAAAAGTGTTCGGAAACTTCAGATTGTGCAGAATGTGACCCCGAGAGCAGTCCCTAGGTACGCCTATGTTTCATCAACATTCTGCGGCTTGCATTGGCTGCCAATCAGTTTCCGGTCACAATTCAAAGTGTTGGTTATGACCTATAAAGCCCTACATGGCACCGGACCAGACTACCTCCGGGACCGCCTTCTGCCGCACGAATTCCAGCGACCGATTAAGTCCCACAGAGTTGGCCTTCTCCGGGTCCTGTTGACTAATGCTGTCTGGCGGGACCCAGGCCCTCTGGAATAAACTTCCCCTCGGAAATCAAGACTTCCCTCACCCTCCTTGCCCTTCATAAGCTCCTGAAAATCCACCTATGTCGTTAGGCATGGGGAAATTAATATACCCCTCAGTCATTATGATTTATGTATGGTTTATGTGGGTTGTATGATTGTTTTTATTATAAGGGTTTTAAATACTGTTTTTAATATTGGATTTGCACTCTGTATATTACATGTTGTGAGCCACTGAGTCTTTGGAGAGGGGCGGCATACAAATCTAAATAATAATAATAATAATAATAATAATAATAATAATAATAATAAATACAGACTGAAAAAACTAGGAGTTACCCTGTGGACTGTGTAAGTTTTTTGCTGAGCTTTGGTCTTACTTTGCATTTTCTTGTTCTTTTCAAGGCTGGTTATAATCTCCAAAAAGTAAACAAGCACATATTGTTTCCTGAAGTTATGGATTTGGCTCCTTTCTGCTCAACTAAGTGCAAGGTAAATAATAAAATACTCTTGCTATTTCCATTACTAATTTGACAGCTATATTACATGTCACAGTTCACAGCAGGTAATAAGCACAGCCTTTGAATGAAGCAGCTAAATGGAATAAATCCTGTTTAGCATTTGATATACAATCTGATATACCACATTCCCTTGACTAAATGTCAGAAAGGAGGAAGATAGGCAGAGGTTTTCTTTAAAGTTCAAGATGTTCCGATTCCTCAGAGGAGTATAGTTACAGTAATACCCCGGTTATTGCGTCCCCGACCATTGCGAACAGGGTAATTTGCGATTTTTCAACCCGGAAGTCAAAACACCATCTGCGCATGTGTGCCCTTTTTTTCTATGGGCACGCATGCGTAGATGGCGCCCGGCAGATCAGCTGCTGGGCGGCTTCCCTGGGTCTTCCCCCTCTTGCTGGCGGGAGGGCGAGCAGCGGGCATCAGCAAGGAGTTTCCCCACCGCCCACGCAAACTCCTCGCTGCCGCCCGCCCTTCGCCCGCCCACGCCGTTCATTCTCGCCGCTTTCGAGCTGAGTCCTGAAGCGAATTCGCTCCAGGACTCAGCTGGAAAGCGGCGAGAGCGAGCGCGGACAAGCCGTTCGCTGGCGCTGGCTCTCGGCACTTTCGAGCTGAGTCCTGAAGCGAATTCGCTCCAGGACTCAGCTCAAAAGCGCCGAGAGCCAGCGCGGAGAAGCCGTTCGCTGGCGCTGGCTGTCGGCGCTTTTGAGCTGAGTCCTGAAGCGAATTCGCTCCAGGACTCAGCTCGAAAGCGGCGAGAGCCAGCGCGGAGAAGCCGTTCGCTGGCGCTGGCTGTCGGCGCTTTTGAGCTGAGTCCTGAAGCGAATTCGCTCCAGGACTCAGCTCGAAAGCGGCGAGAGCCAGCGCGGAGAAGCCGTTCGCTGGCGCTGGCTCTCGGCGCTTTTGAGCTGAGTCTTGAAGCGAATTCGCTCCAGGACTCAGCTCGAAAGCGGCGAGAGCCAGCGCGGAGAAGCCGTTCGCTGGCGCTGGCTGTCGGCGCTTTTGAGCTGAGTCCTGAAGCGAATTCGCTCCAGGACTCAGCTCGAAAGCGGCGAGAGCCAGCGCGGAGAAGCCGTTCGCTGGCGCTGGCTGTTGGCGCTTTTGAGCTGAGTCCTGAAGCGAATTCGCTCCAGGACTCAGCTCGAAAGCGGCGAGAGCCAGCGCGGAGAAGCCGTTCGCTGGCGCTGGCTGTCGGCGCTTTTGAGCTGAGTCCTGAAGCAAATTCGCTCCAGGACTCAGCTCGAAAGCGGCGAGAGCCAGCGCCAGCGAACGGCTTGTCCGCCGCCTGCCTGCCCGCTAGCGAGGAGCCGAAGATTGGGGGCGGGGCGGCTGTTTTAAAATGTCGCCGCCGGCATGGGGGGCTTGCCAGCACCCCCCGGACCCCCAACCTGGGTTTGGGGGGCTGCTAGGAAACCCCCCATTCCGGCGGCGATGTTTTAAAACAGCCGCGCCGCCCCCAATCTTCGGCTCCTCGCTAGCGCTGCGGGAGTAAAAACACCATCTGCACATGCGCAGATGGTGTTTTTACTTCCGCAGCGCTACTTCGCGAAAACCCGCTCGTTGCGGGGGGTCCTGGAACGGAACCCTCGCAACGAGCGGGGGATCACTGTATATGCAAACAGACTTGATCAAAAGCGCCTGATCGTTACATGGACTTGTAACTTTAGGTCGACTTCAAAAATTAGTTAAAATTATGGCGTCAGATTAACAGACTTCTTGCTTTTATTTCTAAAAATGTTAACATCACTCTTGACCATTTTGATAGGCTATTTGCCTAAATGTATATGATTCTGACTTCAGTTAGAGCCATTTTGGTAAGGCAGAAGGCTAGAAAGCAGGCAGCAGACCCACCTTAGCTGAGTGACTTTGGGCCAGTCATTCTCTTTCTCAGCCAATCCATCTCACAGGGGAAGGAAGGTGTGTTAGATGTTTGTCACCTTGAGATATTTGTAAAAATAACAAAAGCAGTATACAAATAAACAATCTCATCAAACAATTATGGCAATAGACCGGCAATAGATCAGGAGACTGAGATCTAGTCCCACTTCAAGTACAAAAACTGGCTGGCTGGCTGAGTTAATTACTCAGCCCAACCCAACTTTGAGTTGTTTTGGGGAAAGTAGAAAGGATTGCCACCTGAGTTTGCTTTTGTTTCTTTAAAGGTAGTACAGTAAATACCTAAATGTTTTTCATTGTTTGTTTAAAATCAAATACTTTTTTTTGCCTTTTCCTCCCTTTGTTCAGGTAATCTTATATGTATTTTTCTGTACTTATCTGTTAACATTGTTCTACCTCTTCACTAGAACTTTTTTTCTTTCAAGTCTGGTGTTACCACTATTTCTCAAATTTAGTTAGTCATCTCACTGTCGAGTTGTTTTGTCAAAATCTGAAGATTGTTTTTTTTCAGGATCACTTATTTCCTTTTAAAGTATTATCACCCGTGTTCATTATTTACCTTTGTATCTTACTTAGCCATAATTGTTTTTATTTCTGTTATATGATTTTACCTTATCTCAAAATGAATATGCTTAATATTCTTTCATGCTCAGCAATAGCTTGGTTTTATATGGTTTTTTAAACTAAAATATACAACTTTTAAAGAAAGTGCAAATGTCTATGGAGATTTTGAGTCATCCAGATCATGGTTGTCCAAAGGTGCTTTTTCAATAGGCAACTGGACTTCTTCAAAGAAAAAAAGGAAATGCAGTTGATTCTTGAAAATGCACCTTTGGGCAAACTAAAGTGCAACTTATATTTTGCTGGCGGGCAACAAGGCTATTTCAATACTCCTGATGTTCCTTTTACAGAATGTAAGAGAGGGGACTTCAGAAGTATTGTACTCATTATATGGTATTGTGGAACATAGTGGGACTATGAGATCTGGTCATTATACTGCTTATGTGAAGACAAGTACCACCAGCCAACTTTCTGATCTTGCCAACGACAAAATTCAACCAAGTAAGTAAAAATATACTGAAAAAATACTTTGAAATTGAATTCCTATGAACCAGTTGAAAACTAATAGGGAAAATTCCGTCTCTTTTTTTAAAAAAAATTCAGCTTCAGAATCTGAGTCACCCAGAAGACAATGGTTTCATATAAGCGACACTCGTGTGCAAGCAGTATCAATATCCAAGGTCCTGAAGTCACAAGCATATCTTCTCTTCTATGAAAGAATATTGTAAACTGGAAAAAATCACCTAACCTTTATCATGTTGTTTATTTTACTTCTTAAATAGGAATTTAAACATAACTTCCTTTCAAATAAATACAAATATATATGTATATAAATGTAATTGTTTGGTTAATATCTGATGCACTGAATTATTATGATAGAGGGGCATGTTCCTTGATCCATAAACTCAGATCATTATTTTGTTTTTTAAAAAATCCTAAAAGATGCAATAACGTAGATATCTATCATTACCATGAGATAAATTGGGCTAATAAATAGTTTGAAAGTTTACTATCAATTTGCACAAGTTATAGGTGAGGTGCCCTGCAGAATACAATTCAGGAGTGTCAAATTATATTTGTCTACCCTATTTAAAAAGCTAAAACACGGTTCACCCCTGTATAGTCTTTTGCAACACTTTCCCAAGGCAAATGGCCCGTCTCCCAGCCTTTCAAAAATGTCTATAAAGACCTGACTCTGCCATCTCCCTTGGCCCTGACAGAGCAGTCGCTGTGGCTGGTTAGTGCCTTGAAGGTCCTCCCCACACTTTTTGAATAACTGTTCATGTTGAATTTTACTATTTTGCCTCTCAATTTTGTACTCAGATTTTTATTTGTATCCCGCCAAGAGTGCCTCTATGAGGGAAATGGGCTGTTTATAGATTTGATGAATAATAGAAAATAAATGTTATCTCATACATAAATATAGCACACATGCTTTTTGTAATCATTTCTTCGTATTGTTGCCTTGATTTTTTAAATTAAAAATGCAATTTAATTAAATCTACTTCCTGATCTTCTGCAATAATGTAATCAGCCATTTCCAAGTTTCGTACATAACAAAAGGTTCATGAATTATTTTGCATTTAATAAAATATTAAGTATTACAGCTATGCAAAACAGTAAAAATACCATCTTGACCACAAATACGTACAAAGCACATATCTTCCAATTGTTAAGGCAGCCACATTTTTACAGCTTTTGTGTATTTGTTTAAGATGTACCTGGATCACATGCATATTTCTCGCAAGAGTCATCATCTTCTACAGTTTGAAAAATAGGTTCATTATGGTCCTACGCAGTGAAAAACATCTATTTTGAACACTTTGAACATATCTATTATATTTTTCAATGGTCTGGCTGTACAGTACTGAAATAAGTAGCAAGTACCTTGTGTAGGACTGACTAAAGTCCTACACAAGATACAGTTATTGAAAAGATTGCCAGGTGTATCTTCTAAATCAGACAAAAAGAGAGTTTACTGAAATTGTTTTTATTGAAATGCTTCAAGGTAACTTCTATGACAGATTAGTTTCATAATTTAAAGGTAATTTGAACACATGTGGCAAGATACACAACAATGTCTATGTGTGCTTAACTATTTCAGTCACTTTGGTCATCATCCAAATCCTTTTTCCCTGATGGCGGTTTAGGGCCACCAGCTGGTTTGGCCATGATAATCTACAAAAGAAATTAAGATATTTAAAGTTGTCAATACAAAGATATGCAGGTTTATTAATACTTGAATTACAAGTTTTTATGCCATGATAGACTGACAATGCATTTTGAAAACACAGAAATTTTAAGTATTTGGTTTTGTGGGCATACTAGACTTTGGAACAGAGTTAAGGGTTATTCAATATTCTCAGGTTTCATGAAAGTAATAGGGTGAAAGCTAGTTCTTCGTGGCTAATTGTGTCTGAAACCCGATGTTCCCAACCAAGGCTGTTTTAAAATGCAATTGAAATAGCTTCAAGAATAAAAACAGCTGTATTTACAGATTTAAATAACAAGGATACTCTTTCAGTCATATTTAAGTAAACTGGTATAATTATATTGCCAGTCAGTCTACCAAGCCATAGTTAAAAACTTCTTTCACAAAGTGAATACTCATCCTTTGGTCATTTTTGTCAATCAGCTCATATGCCTTTAGTGCTATCATTTCAATATTCTTAAAATATGGTTTTAATGTAAGATGCTTTATTTTAACATTTCAAGCAGATTTATTAGTGCTAGTGGCCTACGCATATATGAGTATGGTGGAAAACATCAATTTCAGGTAGTGTAAGAAGCATTCATGCAGTTTCCACTCTTGTGAACATTGCACACAAGGCCGTATCTTACTGTACACTATTGCTCAGGGGCATCATTCCAGTCATCCTTGTCCCAGTGCTCTGATGCTTTAGGGGCTTTCGGACCACCTGCTGCTTTGGCCATAATAATCTATAGAAATTTTGCATCACATATATATATATTGACATGTTTCATTTGAAAAATCATACTTATGAACCTAAGAATTTGATTTTTTTATTTGTATAAGTCAATACTATACTCCAAACAGGCATCTACAGATTATAAAAGCATGACTCCAAATATAAATACATTTTTGTAAATTTATCTAATATTAAAATTGACTTTTGGAATAGTATTACAATATTGTACAAAACTGAAAACACTATAGTGCCAACTCACCTGATCAACTCTCAATACTGTTACCGCAGCATTTGTAGCCAGCTTTATACCCCAGTATTTTCCAAGATGGGTATCCAATACCCCAGCTTCCAACATATCTTTCACAGCTGCAGCTTCAGCCTGTTTAAAATTGTTAGAATGATAAACTGTCTTTATCTGATTACAGACTATTATTTCTCCCATCTTAATTTACAGACCCTAAATCATCTGTGTCACCTAAATAGTGAACTAGCACTATGTTTGCTTAACTGTATGTGCGTGTTGAACAATGACATCTTAGCATGATCATAGAAACAAACATAGTCTGCCTCTGATCTAGATGGGATGCCTCAAAATTGCTAGGATGTATTATTACTGATGCCAAGAAAAATAACTTGGGTGATAGTCACTGCCTCTCTTGTTTTAGTTATAAAATATTAATTAATAATTAGATATTATCACTTTATCTTTGTTCATTCAACATGATGTATGTACCTAATGCTCCCATTCCCTATACATCAGCATCCAGGAAAAATGCTATAGCCTGTTAAAAGTATTGTGAATGTTAATGGCACTACTTTTTGATATATTTAGAAAAATATTGAAATCAATTTAAGATTTTCTACTTTACATTATGGTGAATGTGTAGCTAGTCTTACCTCAATATCAAATCCAACATTTTTATTGCCTTCTTGATGTACTGAATAGAGCTTTGAAATAAGCTCATTTCCTTTAATTCCAGAATTTTCTGCCAAAGCTCGGGGAATAGCTTCAAATGCCTCAGCAAATTTCTTGATTGCATATTGTTCAAGACCTGGGCAAGTCTGAAGAGAGGTGGGGGTTGCTGTTAAGTTGTATTGAATTACAAAAGAAATATATCTGAAATATATGTTTGTAGCATACCTCTCCATATGACGTTATTTGTTTTGCCAATTCAATCTCAGTTGCACCACCCCCTGGGACAAGGCGCTTATCCTACAAAAAAAGTAAAATGAAATGAAAAATACTTGGTATGAAATGCGGAATAAAACTTAAACATGAAAACTTCAAAAAAGTACTCATTTCTAAAGACATTTTAAATATACAATAAATGCATTATTTCAATAGAACAGTTTATAAAGTTGATACAAATGAGATAAGCACATTGTGTGAATGCCAATCATAATATGCCTATAAATATATCATTATATACTTGTCGTCAACCATTCAGTTATGTCCTACCCTTGGGTTTTGGATTAACACTCTCCATGCCCCTCTGTCTTACACTGCCTCCTTCAGATCCACTGTGGTCATCCTTTATAAGTGTCCAGCCAGTGGTGCTAGGGCAACCCCTTCTCCTTTTTCCACTGATCACTCCCAACATGATTGACTTTTTGAGTGAATCAACCAATTATATACAACATAGTATATAGTATTAAGTTTTGTAAATGCACATTATATAATATCCCCAAAGCTTTATAGATCCCCAAGGCTTTACTCACCCGAGTGAGTACTTTGAAAGTATTTACACCATCATCAATTGCTCTTTCTACATCATCCATTAGGTTATCTGTGGAACCACGAATTACTATTGTTGAAATAGCTCCATCTTCCTTTTCTGTGGAAAAAAAAGATTCAAGAAACATTATTTTACAAATGTATTACAAGAAATCCTCAAATTAGAAACATTCATATAGCGACCAAAGTTACAAGAGCACAGAAAATAGTGGCTTAAGACCAGTCCACACATGACTGATGCAGTATCCCAATGATTAGTTGATCAAAATTCATATACTCTGCAACTGTCATGTATTTGCAATGGTTGCAGCTCCCCAACGTGGTTGCTATGTGACCTTCCCAGCTAGCTTCTGAGAAGTAAAGTCAATGAGGGAAGCCATATTCATAGTGACTGCAGTTATTTGCTTAAAAACAGTAGCAAAAAAACCCAATCATAAAATCAAGCACAACTCATTCAACAATTACTTTGCTTAGTAATGTAAATTATATCCTTAATTACAGTTATAAGAAGAGGACCTGTAATTCCAAGGACAAAAATTCCCCTCTGATACACTAAACATACCATGTTTAAACACAACAACTTGTGTTTCCCCAATTTCTGATAAATATACACTATTGCAGTGGCCCATTTCTTCTAAATTAGGTGGCGTCTGTGAAAGTAAAGAAAAAATATGGTAATATAGAGAATTATTATCAAAATAGAAATAGACATTAGTGCTAATTACATACCAGTCTGGGAAGAGCTGTAGCCCCAACTGTTTTACATAATCTCCTGAGGTCCCATTTGGAATTCAGCCTTTAAAATATATGAATATTTCATTTTATAATGTAAAAATTCTTATTACAAAATAAACTTTTCAGGAATATTTATGTTCATTTTACGGATAGTAAACAGATTTCTATCATGCTCATATGTCATCTTTCTATGTTCAAACTGTATTCTCGGGATATAGAGATACTGTTTCCACACTATTTGTATTATGTAATATAAATTAAAATTTCCAAATATACATGACTCAGAGTAAGAAAACTATGCACTGAATAAGTATCTCCTAACTGTTCATTTTGCAAGGGTGTGCGTATCTCTTTATAATCTGTATTTCAATTATTTAAGAAAATTTATATCACGTTAATTGAAAATGGACATCAAAGTTCCAAAGTAGAATGGGAAAGACCATTTTAAGGAGAAAATAAGAAAATTGTACCAAAGAAAGCATATGATTCTTCCAAGTCATAACCCTCTACTTTAATTTCACATTAATTTGTTATAAAGTGATTTTAAAAAATTAAAGCTTAGCTTCTGAAATTAAATCATATCTGTAGTGTAACTTGAAATCATAAGGCAATGAGATTCTTTAAAGTGTGCTATTTTAACTAAATGGAAAAATTAGATTTTTCATTTTAGTAAATCTTACCGGATTAACATAAGATTATATTTGTTTGCATAATGTAGGGCCATGTCTGCCACTTTCCCTCCTGAAACTACTACATTTGCACCAGTGTCAGCAATAGCTTTGACTTGTAGCTCCATTAAATTCTCTTCTCCTTTGCTGAAATTCATAAGCTCTTGAGCATCTTTTATCAGTACTGTGCCCTGCAAGAATAAAGCATTTTTCCTAGCATTCATAAAACATGTGTGCTTAATGTTTGCCTTACCAAAAATAATCAATATTTATTTCCTGTTCTAGGCAGAATTCGTTAGAGTTCTCTTTCATTTAATAACAATTCAAAGTTACAACAGCCTCAGAAAAGATGATTTATGACCTTTCTTCAAAGATATGGCCCTTGCACTATCCCCGTAGTCACGATTGTAATATGGGCTCTTGGAAGCAGGTTCACATTTACAATAGCTTGCCACTTTGTGGTCACATAATCACAATTTGCAACTTTCCAAGCCAGTTTCCAACAAGCAACATCAGCTAGGGAAGCCAGATTCACTTAAGAACTGTGAAATCTATTTAATGAACAAACACCATAAAAAATGCCAATAAAATTTACAATTGCACCAAGTTATAAAAAATTCTAGTCCCAATTGTGGCTATAAATCAAGGGCTATCTTTCAATATTTTTAGTGATTGCAAAAAAGAACTAGAAAATAAAATATCCCAGAAATACGAGATCAGTGATGGCGAATCTTTTTTTCCCTAGGGTACCTAAAGCGCATGTGTGCGCGCACTATTGTGCATGCACAAGTGCCCACACCCATAATTCAATGCCTCCCCCCACCTGAAGGCCTTCTGGAGGCCAGAAACGGCCTATTTCCCAACTTTTGGTGGGCCCAGTAGGCCTGTTATTCACACTTCTTAGGCTCCAGAGGCTTCCCTTGGGAAGCCCGGGGAGGACAAAAATGCCCTCCCCGCCACAGAGGCATTTGGAAGCTGAAAATGCCCTCCCAGTGCCTCTGTGCAAGTCAAAAATTAGCTGGCAGGCATGCACATGCGTACCGGAGCTGAGCTTGGGCAATGGTTCAAGTGCCGGCAGATATGGCTCCGCGTGTCACCTGTGGCACATGTGCCATAGGTTCACCACCACTATACTAGATTAACATTGCCTATAACATGCAATAACTCTTAATCCATTCCCTTGCTAATATAACTTAGAGATGAATTTATCGAAGTAATTAAATAGTAGACTTCCAGTTGACAATGCATCACTTTCAGACACAGGGAACAGGTCTCCACATCCGCTGTGCTGAGTTCTTCAAGTTTGTGTGCTCCAAAGGGAGCCAACGCCACCCTGTAGGGACTGGGAAGCAAAGAGGGGCACCCTGTGAGGTCAAGGAGAGGCGCAGCTCTCCTGTCTGACCCAGGATTTTCTTTCCCTCTCAGCCAGAGCAAGAAAAGTAGGCTAAAGATGACTGCCACAAAGCTGGGACAACCTATGAATAACTAAGACTGATGCTGAGGCGAAATAGGTGAACTGTACTGGAACTGGGGAAGGGGATTTTTCTTTTGCTCTAAATCTAACCTTCATGAAACAACCTAGAACAATTTGTAAGAATTGTGTGTGTAAATGACATCTAAGCATTTTGGGGCGTTCTGTGGAAATACTTGACCAGAAATGAAAACAAATAGATTAGATTCCTAAATTGGGAAGACATGTTACTGGGACGGCATTTTAAATTCTGGAATGATTTTCTTACAAAACATATTCTGCTTTTATAACTGTTTTAGAACCCAAATGAAGATGAACTAGTAAACTGAAATTAAGTGAAGAGTGTCACCTGGAGACAAAAGAAAAAATTACAAGTCTGGGAACACCTATATCAATGCTTCTCAAATAGTGGGGTGTGCCCCCTGGGGGGGGCGTGGAGCGATGCCAAGGGGGGGGCGCATGAGCCTGGGGAACGTGCTTTTTTTGCCAGAGTTTGGGGGGGGGTTGCACCAACAACAGCACACAGCACAGAGTAGGAGATATGAAGGGCATATAACAAACCCTTAAGAGACAATATGGAAAAATATTTAACAGGGATAAAAAGAAAGGAGGAGAAAGACGGAGATAATGAGACAAATGTAAGTCTCCTAAAAGCTAAGATGAGGAAATACAATATGAGGAAGCATTTGTAGTATTTGGCTTCACTGTACAGTTGGAGACGAGGAAAGACCAGTATGTTTACTGTGTCTAATAATGTTAGCAGCGGACAGCATGAAGCCAAATAAATTAAGGCGTCACTTAAACACATTACACCCCACTAACGCTGACAAGCCACATGAGTTTTTTCAGCGTAAATGTGCTGAATATTGCAAACAATCGTCCCGGCAGAGAATTGGTGAGTGAAATGTTTACTTATTCCGGGGTGTGTGTATGTGTGTAACAGAAAATAATTGAGAAACACTGACCTCTATGGAGGACAATGAAAACATCCATGATATTACTTTCAGTTACCCTATGACTATTGGAGACCCAAATATGAAAATAAGGAACCTATTCAATTAAAGAGATACTTGAATGTTATATTGAAGATTGAATCTGTAAAGGGGATGTAAATAACTTCTGGGACTACAGTACTTAAATGGAACTGGTCGTTAACCTATGGGACATAAGAACTGGCACTAGCACACTAGTGCATTTTGAAGGATAACTTAAAGACTGAATAAATAGTTCTTGAATTGCTGGATAAAATTGATTTAAAAAAAACAAAACAAGATACAATAAGGAAGAAATGAGTGGAATCTTGAAGGAGATGAACTTACTTTTTCAAAATGCAGAAAAGATATCATGGAGAAAGTATTTAAGGAAATTATGGGAGGGGAGGAATGAAAATACCATGAGGAATGATGAGTAAAGACCAAGAAACCCAGGAAAGGGAGGAGTCAACAGAAGAAATAAAAAAGGAAGGCGACAAAGAGGAGACAATAATGAAAATAATAGTGATTGATGAATTAAACCAGAGGCAAAATATATTAAGAGGATTGGAAGTAATAGAAATAAGAGAAAGGAGAATATCAGTATATACATTTTTATATCATAAAATGAAAGTAGTAAGAGAAAATGTGAATGGAATGGGGGCGGTATACAAATCTAATAAATAAATAAATAAATAAATAAATAAATAAATAAATAAATAAATAAATAAATGGAATGTCTATTATTATCATCCTTACAGATTGTTAGCGTGATTTGTTTTGTTACTTAAATTAAGAATGGTCCATTTTTTGTTGGTTAGTGGTAAACTTAACATTTTATAAGAGAAAAAGTACACAGAAAATGTGACAATGATATAAAATACTCAACTTGCCTGGTCACACCATGAATCATAAATGTGGGCATTGGTCTTAAAACATTCATTTTTTAACGCTATCATGATGGTTCTTGATTATTACCATCAGTCACTGAATGAGGCACTTTCTAACAAGAACTATTAGTATGTTGCATTTAACTCTTTACTCTATGGAAATGTTTCTACTCCAGTTGATAATCAAAGACCAATTATTTCTGGCACTATAGGAACACATAATAGAACAATGCTTTCTTTATGGAATTGGTTATTATAGATATCTCAGAATTTAAATTATTAGTTGAATTTTCTTGCTTTTCTTTTTTCTATGTTGTCCTTTTAGTAAACTTGAGATCCAGAAATATTGCCTGTTACTAATTGTAAACTATTACAGAAGCTTTTTCTGTCAAACTCTAAAATTACTACCCAAAGTTAATCATAACATACCTTAGTTTCTGTTATCATTCCATCAAAAGGACAAGAGTACACAGCTATTTTAGCATCTTTAACAGAAGTAACATCACCCTCAGTTTCTTTTTTGAATACCATGCCATGCAATACAGTGGATGCGTTTATACCAGAACCCTGAAAACAATACAAATAACAATCATACCAATTAAATAATTAAAAACAATGCTTTAATGCTAATATTTTGAATAAATTAATATATTTATTTAGGAATAAATACTTAAACAGGACCATTTCATTTGTTCCTTTTTCAAAATTAGGCTTATTTAACCATACAAAATAAAGACTGTTTACTGATTTAGAACTGTCTTTTTCTATCATGTATATATCATTCATTCAATATACAATTTGTCACTGCTTCAAAAAATTGATACCAAATATTTTAATCATAGGAACAGTAACTTCTGAATACCCTTAAGAAGCTGTTTTCAACATCCTATTCATGTATGACATCAACTTTAATATCACAATTTATAAATAAAACAAGAATGAAATATTTTTCTTAAAATTGGAATTTTAGAATTAAAACGTCTTCTCAAAGTATTCCTTCAACTTGCTAGAAACTGAGAACATATTTAGCTCCCCACAATTCTACTGTGCACACCGTATTTTATATTAAATTCACAAATGTAATACAGTGATACCTCGGTTAGCGCGGGGGTTACGTTCCAAGACCTCCCGCGCTAACCGATTTCCGCGTTATACTGGATGCGGAAGTAAAAACACCATCTGCGCATGCGCGCCCTTTGTTCCATGGCCGCACATGCGCAGAAGGTGGAGCGACGCAAGTTCGGAGGCTGGCAATGCAATGGTGATTTTTCCGGGCTCCTCGCCGCTACCCACAGGGCAGCGCTGGCGGCAATGGCAATGGCAACCCTCCCTCCTTCCCTCCTCTCCCTCCCTCCTTCCCTCCTTCCTTCCTCTCACCGGCTTTCTTGGGGCAGCGCTGGCGGCAATGGCAACCCTCCCTCCTTCCCTTCTCTCCCTCCCTCCTTCCCTCCTTCCCTTCTCTCCCTCCCTCCTTCCCTCCTCCGAGATTTTGGCCAATCAGCAATCAGTATGACATCATCGGGCGGGAAAAACCGTGGTGTAGGAAAAAAAACGCGGACTTATTTTTTAATTAATATTTTTTGAAAAACCGCGTTGCAGCGTTTCGCGCTAATCGAGAACGCGCAAATCGAGGGATCACTGTATAGGATATTTTAAATGTGTACCTATTTAATAAACAGCTTTTCTTTTAGCTTACAAGGCCTTAGTGACCCTTAGACACTAAGTGTCTTTAAAAAGTTTAGAACATCTGCATTATGTATTACCAAAAAGAAATATTACAACTTACTAAAATTTTGCAAACTCTGATGTTATCAACATTGAAGTGACCTGATTCAGGAAAAATGGATACTGTGAAAGAATTAAAAACATAACTTTAGGAACATAACTTTATTAGTTTTCAGATCTCTATTTTTGTACCTTAGATTATATGCTAATTTGGAATTAACGTATGGAAATTGATTCATTGAAAATACGTTTTTTTCTAATATAAAAAGTATATTATTTTCCTATTACATGGAGGATTACAGATCTAATGATGCAAAGAAAGATGTCTTATATGAAAACCAAACATTCAAAAACCAGAATTCCTGGAGTTAAGACAAGATTGGGAATGATTTTCCACTGGTTCCACTGGTAAAAAAAATTTTGATCCATACCAGTAATGTGAATATAAAATGAACAATTATATATATTAAGTATATCACTACTAAAAATTACTTACCACATGCTTGAGCAATAAGCTGTGTTAGAAAGCTTTCACTACCACACTGTTTACTCATTATTGAAGTTTGTAACAAGGACGCCACTTCTCCAACATTCCGAAGATTTTTTGCAGAGCAGCACACAAGATCAGGCAGAATTTCCAATGCTTTCCTGGAAGCTTTTTCATAGCCTTCAATCACCTACATAGTCAAATGCTTATACTGTAACACATATTAATAAAAGCTTATGGTCTATCAATGTATGTGGTATTCTACTCTGTATGGGACAGCATTAGAAGGTATTATTTTCAAATACATTTTAAATTAATTACTAGAAAATAAGACAGGCGCTATACTTGTATTCCTGTTTATTTGGAAATTAAACTCAAAAATGTGTAATAAACTGTAACAGTTAGACTAATAATAATATGATCTAGAAAAGGAATATTTTTGGAAATGCAATTCTATTTAAAATGTAATTCTATCTAACAAAATGCCCATACCTCTGAAACAGAAAGTCCCATTCTTAGAAGTTCTTCAGCATGTTCAAGAAGAGCACCAGCAAAAACAAGAACAAAATTTGTCCCATCACCAACTTCTTGTTCTTGCATATGAGAAGCCATGACAATCATTTTTGCTGCAGGATGCTGAACCTATTGAATATTTTACATTAGAAGAAACAATTAAACACACATAAAAATTCAATTAAAATCAATCAAAACATATTTAATAATACATATTAATAATGAATATTAAAGTATCAGTTACTATTCTTGAATTTTTTATGGGACAAAAATGCTATGTAACTTGCCTTTTGCAAGCTACCAACATATAACTGCAGTATTGATTACTTCAAATCTTGAGAGTAATTTCAGACTCTCTCACAGGCTCTAGTGTTAACACACTTAGCACACTTCTCTAGTGTTAATTACTTCAGAATCTCTCACAGAATATGTACCTCTCCTCCAAAAATGCCTGCATTAGCAAATGAATCCATGAAGAAATAATGCACAATTAAATGTATTAAAATATAATCATAAATGATAATTTTAGTATCAATAAAAAGTTACCTCCAATTCTCTTAAAATGGTAGCAGCATCATTAGTAACAAAAAGCTTTTCCAAATGATTAATAACCATTTTGTTCATCCCTTAAAACAAGCAAAAACAGATAAAATAGTACGTAAGGATAATTTGATAAAGTAATTAACAAAATAGTTACATTAATTTCTAGAGCTGTCTTGTTTTGGGTTTTTATGTGAATTGTCCAATACACTGAATGTGCTGAATGTTATTCATGTAATAAAATAAAATGCAGTTGAGAAATAAGAAAACAATTTTAAATTTTACAGAATCCCAGTTAAATTTTAATACTGTACTAGTAATGGAACTATTTAGGTTAATAGAAAATTAAACATACTTTTTTTTAAAAAATTGACATCTTACCATTTGGGCCATAGGCTGTGCGTGTTGTCTGTGCAAGTTCTTTACATGCTTGAATGTTTCGAAACACAGCTTCTTCCAATCCAGAATAATGCTAGACATACAAAATTTAAATTAGAATTAAGAGATGATTACATAAAATATAACAATTATAAAAACTCTGAAAATTACGTATTTGTGCCTTAATACCTCTTCATTTTACATTTGTCTAACACTTCTGATTCTAGCTTAAGCCAAAAAGGACTAAATGCTCTCAGGATTCTTTTTTTAAAAAGACTAAGAGGGAAATATAATAAAACAGTAATAGAGAAGCTATGGTTTCTGATATTTTGCAGCTCCATTTTTCAGCAACAATCATGCTAGGCTTTTGTATTTTATTCTGTTCAATGAAGTAACATGTCTTTGAAAGAACGCCTAATGAGAATGTATCATTCTCTGTGCTCTGTGCTATTTAATATCACTTTAGGATGTATGTTCACATTAGATGTGGCAGGTATACAGTAGTCCCTCGCTATATCGCGCTTCACCTGCCGCGGCTTCACTTCATCGCGGGTTTTGAAGTCAGCTTCATTTGAATGATTTTGCCATACAAACAAGCGCTAGAATCCCCCAGCGGGACTCCCAAATGATGAGCGGGGCAGGGACTGAGCTCCGGCGGAGGCCCGTCCCCTCGTTCAATCCCCCTCACCAGTGCCGAAAGGAAAAAAAAGAAAGGAACGCGACGCGGCGGGGATTTCCAGACTGGGCTCGAGGGCGGAAGAGGAAGTGCTCGAGGGCGGAAGAGAGAGAGAGAAAAAAAGAAACAGCCGGGGCAGCTCACCAGGGACTTTACAGCCGGGGCAAGGCAAAAAACACAACATTTGGCCGAACTGCTGCAAAGAACAGAGTAAGTAGTAGTGGGGGGGAAAGGTTAGCTGGCCGTTGCTCGCTTCCAGGCATCCGGAGCTGGTGGGAAGGAGGATAAATTCCCCATCGCGGATTTCACCTATAGCGGCAAGGTCTGGAACGTAACTCCCGCGATAGGTGAGGGATTACTGTAGAACACATCACCTCTATTATTTTCTATTACTATTTTCTATTATTTCAAAACATATCACTTCTGCGCATTTTTGTTATTTCCTTGTATTGCCTCTATGAACATTTGTGCATCTGTATACTCTAGTAAACAATAGCGTATGGACTGTAATCAGATAACGTGATCAGAAAAAAGGGACTTGGTGTTGCAGAGACAATTTAACTGCCATACATCTGGAGAGATGTTTAATGGACATGTTTCTTTCCTTGTTCTCATCTGCCATATTTCAAAACTCTTTTTTCTTCTGTTTTCCCGCATAACATCATATATAACAGTGGTTCTAAACCTGTGGGTCGCAAACCCATTGGGGGGGTCAAACCACCCTTTCACAGGGGTCGCCTAAGACCATCAGAAAACACATGCCGTATTTTTCAGAGTATAAGACGCACCATTTTCCTCCTTAAAAGGGGCTGAAAATTTGGGTGTGTCTTATACTCTAAATGTAGCTTTTTTCCAAAGCTTTTTTTTTCAGACCTAACCTAGGTGCTAGCGATCTTCCCAGCTCTTATCTTGCAGGCACTTTCATTGTTGTTCTCTGCTAAGAATGTTTTCCAAGCCCTAAGTCTTTGCAGGTCTTTTCTTCACTGCTCTTACTTGCTTCAAATATTTATTTCCAGCCCTAACTAAGTGTTCCCAGTTCTTACCAGTTTGCAAGCTCTTTTATTGTTACCCTTTCCGAATAAGGTTTTTTTTAAGCCCTAACCAGGGGATAAAATAATATGCTGAAGCTGACCGGACTAAGAACTCTAACCAGATGAATATCTGCTAGGCAGATCCCCCCCCCCATTTTTCTTCCCAAAAACTAAGGTGCGTCTTATACCCCAATGTGTCTTATACTCTGAAAAATACTGTTTGTCCGATGGCCTTAGGAATGAGACACTGCTCCTCTATCCGTCTCCAGGCAGATGCACCCACATGCAAATAGACTACTGCAAAAAATATATATCTGTAAGCATAGGAACTTCTGAGCATGCGCAAAAGCCGAATTTCTGGTATTGCGCATGCATCGCCATCTTGCTGGTGCTTTTTTTTTTTGCTCAATGTAAAAAAATTTTTACAACATTGTACATCCATGCATGTGCAAAGTGCACACACGGCCAAAAGGCATGGTCACGCAGTGCAGGAGGAAGTGAACCAGCAGTGAGGTAAGTTAGAACCCACCCGCATTTCCTAATAATTTCATTATTTTATGGTTGTGGGGAGTCACAACATAGGAACTGTATTAAAGGGTCCAGGCATTAGGAAGGTTGAGAACCACTGATATATAAACATGCTATCTCTTTGTCAAGTTATTCTACTAATGAACAGAAATCCCAATGTCCTTTTGCATAATTTCCAATACTGTTGGAAATATTAACACTATAACATATCTATTACACTATTAGTTTCTAAATTTACAGCTAAATTTTTAGAAGCAGAGACTATCAACAACTGTTTCTCAAGAGAGCTTTATCTCCTCACACTTACAACTGTAACTTGCTGCTTGTAACATTAAGATTTTTATTAATGTTGTTTCCCGGTTGCTTATTTGACCCCTATGATAATCATTAAGTGTTGTACTTCATGATTCTTGACAAATCTATATTTTCTTTTATGTACATTGAGAGCATATGCACCAAAGAGAAATTCCTTGTCCAATCACACTTGGCCAGTGTAGTGTAATGTACAGTATAGTGCAGTGATGGCAAACCTATGGCACAGGTGCCACAGGTGGCATGTGGAGCCATATCTGCTGGCATGTGAGCTGTTATCCTAGCTCAGCTCCAACGTGAATGTGGCTGCCAGCCAGCTGTTTTTTGGGTCGCACAGAGGCTCTGGGAGGGCGTTTTTGGCTTCCAGAGAGCCTGGGGGGGGGAGGGCATTTTTACCCTCCCCTGTGTCCAGGGAAGCTTTTTGGGCCTATCATGGGGGGATCGTGTGGGAAGTTGGGAATCAGCCCCTTTCTAGCCTCCCTGTGGCCTTCAGGGGGCAGGGGAAGCTGTTTTTGCCTTCTGCAGGCATTGAATTATGGGTGTGGAGACTCGCACCTGCACAATAGTGCACGCACATTCTCTTTTGGCACCCAAGGAAAATAAAGTTTACCATCACTGGTATAGTGCAGTGATGGTGAACCTATGGAACGAATGCCACAGGTGGTACGCGGAGCCATATTGAAGGCACCCAAGGTATTGCACTATGTCAGGTCGTGTGCTTGTGTGCACTAGTCAGCTGATTTTCGGCCTGCTTTTCTGCCGTTTTCACTCTCTTCAGGCTTCAGGAAAGCCTCCTGAACCATGGGGACAGCGAAAAATGGATATCAAGAGCTTTCAGTGAGGCTTGTTGCATGCGCTGGGGGATCATGTGGGGAGTTGTACACATGCAATGGGCAGTGTAGAGGTTGTGTGTATATGCACGGGGGAGAGCGTTGCATCATGGGTGTGGACATGCACATGCACACTATTCCGCACATGTACCCAAGCCAAAAAAGATTAGCCATCACTGGTGTAGTGTATAGTGTGTTGTGTAGTTGTAGTGTAATGTAGAAACATAGAAGATTGAGGGCAGAAAAAGACCTCATTGTCCATCTAGTCTGTCCTTATACTATTTCCTGTATTTTATCTTAGGATGGATATATGTTTATCCCAGGTATGTTTAAATTCAGTTACTATGGATTTACCAACCACGTCTGCTGGATGTTTGTTCCAAGGATCTACTACTCTTTCAGTAAAATAATATTTTCTCATGTTGCTTTTGATCTTTCCCCCAAGGAAAGTCAGATTGTGTCCCCTTGTTATTGAGTTCACTTTCCTATTAAAAACACTTCCCTCCTTTACCTTATTTAACCCTTTTAACATATTTAAATGTTTCTATCATGTGCCCCCTTTTCCTTCTGTCCTCCAGACTATACAGATTAAGTTCATTAAGTCTTTCCTGATAGGTTTTATGCTTAAGACCTTCCACCATTCTTGTAGCCTGTCTTTGGACCCGTTCAATTTTGTCAATATCTTTTGTAGGTGAGGTCTCCAGAAATGAACACAGTATTCCAAATGTGGTCTCACCAGCGCTCTATATAGCGGGATCACAATCTCCCTCTTCCTGCTTGTTATACCTCTAGCTATGCACCCAAGCATTCTACTTGCTTTTCCTACCACCTGACCGCACTGTTCACCCATTTTGAGACTGTCAGAAATCACTACCCCTAAATCCTTCTCTTCTGAAGTTTTTTCTAACACAGAACTGCCAATACAGTGTAGTGTACTACCAATGTAGCGTTCTACTCTACTCTACTCTTCATCCAACGAATATCAGACTGGCTCTTTTCCAATAATTTGGATTCTAAACAGGAGTCTAAGCAACAGAGATATCCTTGTTATACAGGAAGTTTCCAATACTGTACATGCAGTCCTCGACTTACAATCATTCATTCAGTGACCACTCTAACCGTCCTGCAATTACAACCGCCCTGCAATTTTCACCACAATTCCTTAACTCTTGCTCCAAGGTTGAATCATGCAATCCTAAACGTCCTGGTGGGTGGAAACTGCTAGAAATGACTCGCAGAATGTCGCATGGCCTCCTTGAGATTCCTCCGACCTGCTACCGTCAGCAAAGCGCCGCAACTCAACTCCAGAATTCCCGGCATGCCGAGAAAGGCCGCCTTGGGAGTTGCTGTTGTAGTTTTCGGAGCTGAGAACGGAATCGAGAAGAATCCCTCGAGCGGGCGTGAGCTCCATATTAATTCCTCAGCAGAGAACGGCGCCCACTCGCAGGCCTGCCTGCCCCCCCCCCCTCCTCAGCGCGAGCCGTACTAACGGCGAGGCGCCCCCCCATAGCTCCGCCTCTTTTGACCGGCGCGTGGAGCCGGTGCCTTAGAATGCAGGTTGCGATTTCGCTTCTGGAACTTTCCCTCTTTCTCCGGCGCCGCCCTCCTCCTCCTCCTGCCTTTCCCCGCGAGTCTCTCCGCTCACCTTCGCTCCTTCCTTCAGCATCTGGGCAAAGCCCGGGGCCTTCGGAACGTGCAACGCCATCTTCCCGTTCAGGCCACGAGCAGAGAAAGACACCACGCCTGTGGATCCTGTGGCTGAGGCGACGCGCGCAACTCGCCCACGCTCGGTCGCGTCTTTACACGCAAGCGCAGAGGGAGGAGGCGCGGCTAACCAAAATGGCTGACACCAAAGGAGGGGCGGGGTGCGGAGCAGGCGGGATGAGAAATCAACGGTCTTTTTTTTCCCCTCGCCGGACTTGGTGGACTGCTGTCCGCCTCGCAGGCGGGAAGCGGCGCTAAAACGCTATCGAGAAACGCGCTGGCCTTGTCCTCGTTACCCATCTCCGTCTTTTAATTATCGTATTATTTAAATTGCTGTACTTTCGATAGCCGCTTCAAAACCATATTGTATTGTTTAATTCTATGTTTATCGAATTATAATTATACCAAACAGAGTTTTCAGAGAGGTACAAACAATGTTTTTATGATGAAGAGATAGTAATAGCCATATGTGTTTAGTGAGGAATTTGGGTAGATTTCCTCCCCCTTACATTCTTTTCTGTCCTTATTAAAATTCAAGCCTATACAAATAAAAGCTATAAAAATACAGGTAGTCCTCAACTTAGGATCACAACTGAGTCCCGAATTTTTAGAATAGAATAGAATTCTTTATTGGTGTGATTGGGCCTACAAGGAATTTGTCTTGGTGCATATGCTCTCAGGGTACATAAAAGAAAATATAGATTTGTCAAAAAATCATGTGGTACAACACTTAATGATTGTCATAGGGGTCAAATAAGCAATGAAGAAACAATATTAATAAAAATCTTAGGATACAATCAAAAAGTTACAGTCCTAAGTGGGAGGAAATGGGTGATAGGAATGATGAGAAAAAACTAGTAGAAATAGAAGTGCAGACTTAGTAAAAAGTTTGACAGTGTTGAGGGAATTATTTGTTTAGTAGAGTGATGGTGTTCAGGAAAAGACTTTTATTGCTAAATATAAAAATTGTTAAGTGAGTTTTACCCCATTTTATGATTTTTTTTTGCCACAGTTAAGTGAATTCATTGCAAATGCTAAATGAGTAAAACAGAGTTTTAAGTGAAGCACAGGTAATCACATGACCTCAGGACCCTATAACCATCTTAAATACAAACCAATTGCCAAGCATCCAAATTTTGACCCTGTGACCATGGGGCAGTAGGGGGTTTCTACTGGTACGCCTAATTGCGTGCAACTCAGTGGCTCTGGTGTGTGAGTGTGCATTCGAGCGCAATTTTATTTCCTGTACCTGTGCAGGTATCAAAATCTTGCATGGGGCGCACATGTGTGCATATTTTGGTGAGATTTTTTGCATGGAAGCATGCACAAAAGCAAAACCTTGTTAAAACACATGTGCACGTGACTCCCGGTGTGAGATTTTGCTACCTGCACAGGTGCAGGAAGCAACATTTCTCTTGAGTGCATGCTCACAAGCCAGAGCCACGGAGCTGCGCACAATTAGGCGTACCAGTAGGAACCCACTACTGACCATGGGAATTCTGCAACAGTTGTGAAAAATGTTAAGTCCATTTTTTAGCGCTGTTTAACTTTGACCAGTAAGTTGACAACTACCTTTATTAAGGCCTATTTCCATTTATTCTTTAAAGAGCATACAGGTAGTCCTCGACAGTTCATTTAGCGACCGAAGAGTGAAAAAAGTGACTTATGACCATTTTTCATACTTATAACCATTGCAGCATTCCCATTGTCATGTGATTTACATTCAGATACTTGACAACTCTTCATATTTATGAAGGCTGCAGTGTCCCCTGCTCATGTGATCATATTTTGCGACTTTCTGACAAGCAAAGTGAGTGGGGAAACCAGATTCACTTAACAACTACGCTGTTAATTTAGCAACTGCAGTATTTTACTTAACAAATGTGGCAGGAAAAATCGTAAAATGGGGCAAAATTCACTTAACATTTTTTTTCATTTAGCAACATAAATCCTGGACTCAATTGTGTTCATACGTCTAGGACTACCTGTAATGGTTGGAAGAACTTTACATTTCCCATCACAGCTATCTTATAAAGATAAACCAATTAATTCTGCAGTGTAATCACTGGAGGAAAAACATTTTTGAATTGCCTCTAGAATTGTTCATTTAAATAATCTGCTATTTCTGCTTCATCTCACTATGTATGTGTACACTGTTATTTTTTCACAAATAAATACACTGAAACATGATTCACAAAATTAAAATTCCCAATATTTATTTTCCAGTTATTCCCCTGTTCATGTTAAAGAATAGGATAGGGGTGATAATTTTACACTCTTTCTGGTCTCAAGATCTCTGGAAATTATAATTCAGTAATATTTTTGAGTGGTACCTTCCCCAAGTTTCATGTAGAAAGTAGCTGATTTTCATCTTCACAAAAGCTAGGTACCTCATAATTAAGATTTGGCAGATTCAGTTTCTTTGGAAAGCTAGTTTTTTGTTGGCTAAACACTAAAACACGAGACTAGAAAATATCCAGCCTTTTTAAAAACAGGAATGTGTTGAGAAATTTCTGTCGAAAGATTATTATTATTATTATTATTATTATTATTATTATTATTATTATTATTATTATTAATGTGGCTACCTTTATCTGGGTTACAAAACACTGAAACCAATTGGATTAGTTGTTGCAGCTATCTACTCGTAGCTTGGATTCTGGGAGCCAAAGAACAATAGCCCTATCTTAATAGGTCTATTGCCATACAATTGCATATATGTATGCAGTGGGTCAGTGGCTAGTATGCTGAGCTTGTCAATCAGAAAAGACGGCACTTGGCTGTTTCGAATCCCTAGCACCACGTAATGGAGTGAGCTCCCATTACCTGCCCCAGCTTCTGTCAACCCAGAAATTAAAAAACATAAAAATGCAAGTAGAAAAATAGAAACTACCTTGATGGGAAAGTAACAGCATTCTGTGGACCTTTGGCTTTTAGTCATGTCAGCCACATGACCTCGGAATTGTGTAGATACATACAATGACAATAAAGAATTTATTATTAATGGAACAAGATTGCTTTTATCATTAGGAAAGTGGAAGGAGACCATAAATGCCATTGGTGGTGACAAAGAACATGTAATGCTACAGAATAGCAGAATAACAGAATTGGAAGGGACCTTGGGGTCTTCTAGTTCACCCGCCTCCTCAGGCGGGAAACTATACCATTTCAGACAAATGGTTATCCAATCTCTTCTTAAAAATTTCCAGTGTTGGAGCATTCACAGCTTTTACAGGCTAGTTGCTTCACTGATTAAAAAACACTAAAGTGTTCTGATTGTGGGAATTATTTCAATTAATCTATGTTATCATGTCAATATTTTATAGGTTAATAATCTAATTTTGTAATGTTTACCATTACACCTGTACAATATATAATGCAAAGGAATGTTTAAAATTAGTCAATCTGATTATAAACTTTTTGAACTTAAAAGTACACTGACAATATATTTATGTTGATTATAATTATCTATCCCTATGGAATTATATTTTTAAAACAGACAAAATTATAAAATATGCTCTGGATGTCAGTAATGTTGATTGGAGGATGCTTTCAGCACAATGCATAATTTGCATTTGCAATTAATATCAGAAGAGAATTAAAAAGAAAATACCAAAGAAAATCAAAGCATATAAAGTGAAGCCTCTTAGTTAGCATTCCAAATAAACAGGACATACATTTTACATTTTCCACAAATATTATTCTTGAAGTCTTAAGTTTAAAAGCCTATTCTAATAATAACTGATAAAATATTCAGAGATATAAAATTTCCAAATTAAGCAACAATTTAAGGAATATATTTTGCAGCTCTGCTAAAATAAATAAGGAACAAAATAAATATTTTAAATACATATGTCAAACAAACATTTCTGAATGACCTGATTTTAGGGGTTGCATAAAGAGGTCATCCTAATAATTAAGGCAGGTAAAAATGCTAAACTAATATGCTACAGTTGTGTTTCCAAAATCTTGTTTGAATATTAAAGTTTATTCTTAAAATATCTTCTGACTAAAATAACTGAAAAGCATGTGTTCCCACAAACTTGGTATGTGCCTTGAATACTTATTTGGGAATCAGTGTCTGGTCATGACTTTGAGTTGGCCTTGATCTTTATTTAGCTACATAATTTATATTGTACAGGATGGTTAGCCTTGATAGAGGACCATCCGAAGGTCGCATAATGTATTATTGGCGATGGTTCTCTTTTTTATCAGCCAAAACCTATTACTAGATGAAAATCTTAGTTTAACTACTCACATGTTTGACAATTTCAGAATTATTCACTAACATTCTAATAAAAATTTACAAAACTTTGGCAAAGAAGGAATGTTTAAAATATATCATCTACAGTTTGCTATAACTGGTAAGTGAATAACTTGAAAACAAAAACACAACAGGATATATAGAATATAAAATAGCATTTAGACCAGTTTCAGTTTAGTAACTCCTGATTTACCAAAAACACATTGAAATTTATGCAGTGTTTGCATTTATGATGGAGTAAAAACGGGTGGGCTACTGCCTGGACGGGGGGGGGGGACGCAGTGGGGTAGCGAAAATGGAGCTCCACCCCAGAACACCCAATTTGCACTGAAAGATGTTGAAACAAAATGCATAAGCCATGCCCACAGTGTGGTAGTAAAAATTTTGGTAGCCCATCACTGAATAAAAATATTTCCAAATACAGTGATACCTCGTCTTACAAACGCCTCGTCATACAAACTTTTCGAGATACAAACCAGGGGTTTAAGATTTTTTTGCCTCTTACAAACTATTTTCACCTTACAAACCCACTGCCGCCACTGGGATGCCCCGCCTCTGGACTTCCGTTGCCAGCAAACCACCCGTTTTTGCGCTGCTGGGATTCCCCTGAGGCTCCCCTCCATGGGAAACACCACCTCCGGACTTCTGTGTTTTTGTGATGCTGCAGAGGAATCCCAGCAGGGGAATCCCAGCATCACAAAAACGAGCGCTTCGCTGGCAATGGAAGTCCAGAGGTGGGGTTTCCCATGGAGGGGAGTCTCATGGGAATCCCAGCAGCGCAAAAACGGGCGCTTCGGCTGGCAAAAGGGGTGAATTTTGGGCTTGCACGCATTAATCACTTTCCCATTGATTCCTATGGGAAACTTTGTTTCATCTTACAAACTTTTCACCTTAAGAACCTCATCCCGGAACCAATTAAGTTTGTAAGACAAGGTATCACTGTACATGATTAGCATTACAAATCATGCCATTCTACGCAGCTGTAATTTGTCACAAGACATTTAAAAAAATAATATATATGAATTTTTTAAAAAATGATTTTTGATTATGTATAGAATAGAATAGAAATTTTTATTGGCCAAGTGTGATTGGACACAAGGAATTTGTCTTTGGTGCATATGCGCTCAGTGTACATGAGAATAAATATATTCATTAAGAATAAAAAGTTATAACACTTAGTGATAGTCAAGATTACTAATAAGCTATCAAATCATACTAGAAAACAAAAACAATATAACTTGAAAGATGAGCATCATGGTTATAGTAATGTGAGAAGAGATAGATAACAGCAATACACTCTTAGTAAATTATCTGACAGTGTTGTGGGAATTAGCTGTTATTCAGTTATAAAGTTATTCAGCTTTCTTGCAAAAAATGATCAGCTTTCTGTTATCTTTTCATATCAAGGACACATTATGTTCTCTTGGTGGCAGTGTTGGAAAGCAGAATGATTATATAGGTTATGTATCTTATTTATCTGGTACTGTTAAAGAAACTGTTACAGGTGATAGCAAATATGTGCAGAAAAATATCAAAGGGTAGGAGAACCTGCTGATTTTCCAGCAATGTAAACATAATATAACATTCTCAGGCAGTGTCCTTCAAACTATTTTGAGGGACAGCCTCATATTCATGACAGATACAAAATTTGGTACTATTTGGTGCTATGTTGAAATTCCCTGTTGATTTCAGTTTCACAAAGAATGAGTTCAAATTGGGGGGGGGGGGGAATCCATATTTTTGGATTATAATAAATTACTTCCATTCTCTGCATTCATGTACTTGCCATGAGACGCAAATCACATACCATTTTAATCTAAGCAACAGCATTTAGCTCAGTCACCATTGTGCTATTATTGTGTTATTTTTAATTATTTATTCTGTTGTATTGCTCATGTTTAAGCCTGTGGTCACTTCCCAGAGTTGTGATTGTGAAACATACATAAATTGGTAACAAAATAAAAAACCCTGAGGGGAAGCGGTATCAATCCAGTAGTAGAGCTCCCTGACAGATGGCAATTCAGTGTCTGTTTAAACACTTTCATCAAAGTACACTTTCTCCTATTAGAATTTTTTTTAATGGATATTTAACTGACCTTGATAAGTTACAAGCTTGTTCTAACTCTAGTGTGTAAATAAGTTGTAATGTTTCTAATTCAGGGAATGATAACATTGGGATGTGTGATGACTAAAACATGATATGTTGTATATTAGAGAGATAAGTTTCATAATCCGATCCACGATTGAAATAATTTTGCTTGGATACCAAATATTGAATGACTACAGTGCTTCAGCAAGAAATAGAACATTCCCAGGAAAAAATAGGAATTTGCAACTTTTCTATCTTTTCCATAGCAGAAGACATTGTCATGTAATTGCATTTATTGTATTCATTTAGTTTTTAAAAAAAAACAATCTTTCAGAAAAACCTTTAAAAGTTCTATTGTTGCAATACTCACAATTGCTTAAATTATTCAAAAGTCTTCTTTATACCTTTGTTGAAGAAAAAATACTGCTGCAAATGTTGACAAACAATACAGATAGCAACTGATTGTGCAACCCAACAAGACAGACATAGACTTCAGAGGATAATTAGAACAGCAGGAAAAACAATTACCGGTAGTACCAACCTGCCTTCCATTGAGGACCTTTATATTGCACGTCATATAGATCACTGCATACCAGAACAATTAGAAGCAGTTACTTAATAATATTGTCCTGAAAGTTTCAAAATGTATCAAAAACATGGGACTTTCGTTATTCACATTTGAATACTGCTATTGAAATATAAGCTTATGTATACCAAATATAAGCTTATGTATACCAACAATGAATTACAAGCCGTATATTTTAGGGAAATGCAGTCCATAACTTCCCTTGAAAACCAAACTTATGTTAGATGATATTTTTCCAAAACATCTGTGAATGAGGGCTACTGTAATTGGACTGCAAAAATTCCGGCAGCCAATAGACAATGCCAGAGATAAATAGAACACTCTATTTCTCTTCTCTCTGTAGATGTAAATCTGATTTAGGCATCCCAAGTTAGGTGAATATGCTTAAGACAATAAAAACTCTAATATCCATTTATTATATTCTTTAGTCTACTTTCTAATTTGCTGGACAGTAGAGTATTGTTTGACATCTCCAAGAGTTGACAGGAAAACGACTAGTCCAGTTGCTTGGCTTGACTGTAGCAGCAGTGATCAACTCTGAGCTTGCTTGCCGCTTGCTCAAATTGGCAACCCCACTCCAAGCTGATAGGAGCAGCAGACATTTTTGCTGACTGGAGTCAGGCTATCTTTTCCAGTTTGCTGGAATAGACATAGACACTGATTGGGTCATGCTGAAAACATTCCAGTCCTATGAAGCAAGTCGGTTTGTATTTTAGGTTTGGCAGGACTAATGAATTAAACATCTTGGCCTCCAGACAATTGGCTACTTTTATATGGTTCCTGAAAGGGGGGGGGAGGGGGTTGCTAAGGAAGCATGACAATGCTGTAATCTTTCATTGCAGGGAAGGGAAGGGACGGTGGAATTGGGACGGAAGACAGAAAAGGGTGGTCCTGAGGGCGTAAAAAGCCTATGGGAAGTGCAGGTAGCAGCATGTTGTCCTGACAGCTGTTTCAGCTTCTCAGACCTTGTCAGTTCACTGCTATGTAGCAGGTGCAGCCTTTTCTTTTCCTGAATCTTTACTCCATAAAGGCAACAACAAGTCAAGGCAGAGGCTGGCCCTGGATTTATACAACTGCAGACACCACTAAGTGAGGTAAGGCAACAGGTGTGAAAACTGGACTAACTGATTGAGTTGTAACCACACTTGGGTTTCGGGGCTGAAGTTTTTTAGATATAAGTACAACAGTGCATGCAGATTCACAGATAAGCATACTAAAGAGCCGTTTCCTAGATGACTGTCTCAGAGATAGAATACAACAATCAAAGCTTTTCTTTTACACAAAAGAAAAGATCAAGGGGTATGCGTGAAGCAGTTTTATTTAGTTCCTCATGCACATTATATCTTCGCTCTGTTCTTTCTACAGTTTCCTTTTGCTTTCTTTTCCTAAGAGGAAAACCTCTTGGATATACATATGTGTTTATGTATACATGCACACACACACATACAAACATACACACATATATATTAGAGAAAAATAAATCTGTACTGTACAGATCTCTTGGGAAGGCTTAAAAATAGATGTTTGGAAATCCTTTTATGGCTTTATTAAAAGAAAAGAATGTAGTACAATTTATTTCAAGTTTCTGGCTAAAATCTTTGTATTTTTTAAAAAAACGTAATAATGTAATTAAAGATAGAGTTCATGTCTTTTTAACATGTAGTACTTTCATGCTTTTAAAAAACTTTTTAGTAAGCCACAGAATTAATGGAATAAATTAGAGACTACATTTGTAGCATCTCTGAAGCTTCCATCTGGAATATGAAGTCATAATAAACTAGACTTGTATTCACTGAATGGAACAGCAAAACATAATTTTACTTTTCTTTATCTAAACATGATATACGAGGTTTTCTTCTTACACTTTGAAGTCTAGTACTGTATTTCAGATATTCTTAATCCAAATTTTGTTTTAAATAATTTTATCTAAAATATGACATAATTCAAATATTTACTTGAATTTTATTTTATTTGCAAGGCTAGCAAAGTAGAATTTTTTTTTTAAACTGTGTTCAGAATCAACAGGATCTAATACTGTTTATTAGCATCTTTGTCTCATTTAGGTAATTCCAGTACCTAACATGCATGGGCAGCAAAAGTTCAGAAACCAACTAGTAGCATAGAGATATAGAACAGTAACTCTTTCTTTCAACTTAGCATCAGCCTGAATTTTTGCAACTTAAGTATAGTAGCCTTATCCGTATTTGGGAGTGGGGAAAGGGGGGGCCATCAGCAAGATATTTTAACAGCATTTTACCACTTGTTATTTGTTAGGTGCAAAAAAAAATAGTTTGAGGCAATCCAATAATATGTATTCCGTTATATCATGGAGTATAATAAAATATGAGATAATTAATATAGTTTTAAAATGTCAAATGTATTAGTTCTCCACTACTACAAATTATACTAGTACTATTCTGAAATGAATGACAAAGATTCCTGGATTAAGTATATAGTTAATTATTATTATTTTTATTTTCATAATCAGATACAAGGTAAATTGGAAATGACACATATATTGGTCAACACATTAAAAGATGTCATGCTCAATTTTTATTCAGTTTACATCTCACCAATAAACCACTTTTAATTCTGTTTTATATTTTAACCTGTATAGCTATAGCACTTAAACTTATATACCACTTCACAGTGCTTTATAGCCCTCTCTAAGCTGTTTAGAAAGTCAGCATATTGCCCCGAATAATCTGGGTCTACATTTTACCGACCTTGGAAGGATAGAATCTTGCTCCATGAAGAGTTATCTGTTACTATAACAATAGCTATCTTATCTGAGCTGAAAAGGAATACAGAAAATTCTAATTATACACTATCATTTTTGGCTATTGAGGTTTCTTTTTTAGACTAATTCTATCAAAACAATAGAGAAAGCTACACACAATTATATTCTGACACCAGTGAAATTGCAGTGGCCTAGTTAGCATAGATTTTTCAGAAGAAAAACTGCACACTTATGGATATAAAAGCATACTTGATATTCAATGATAGGAGCAATATATACGGTAATATATCTAAGATTTATTTTACACAACAATTACAGCAGTAGCAATTGTCTGTATGACACAGTTTCCAAGACAAGTTTAAGATTAAGTTGTTACAATTTTAAATTGTATCTCAAATACTTTTCCTCCCCTCCACTCCTAAGAAATATTTTGGGGTTTATTTAAAGATCTGGTGTTTTCCATATCCCTTTTCAACCCCATTCGTTTTAGATCCAGGGAACCTCACCACTTTGGAAGTCCTTCTTGTCTTTTGTGGTTGGAGTGTTCCTGGAGCTGCCTGATCTGGCAACTGTGATATTTGCCCTAGTCATTTGCCATTACAATTATAGCAAAGTCCCCACGGGGATATTTTAAAAGAGATTGGCAAATTACAGCAGATTCAAAATGCAGCAGCGAGACTCTTCTCAGGTACGTCTTGGTGAGAGCATATTTTATCTACTCTGCCTAAGCTGCATTGGCTCCCAACTGATTTCCAGATCAAATTCAGTGTGCTTGGTATAGATCCTTAAACAGCTGGGAATATGCCTAGGGCAGGGGTAGGCAAAGTTGGCTCTTCTATGACTTGTGGACTTCAACTCCCAGAATTCCTGAGACAATCACGCTACCTCAGGAATTCTGGGAGTTGAAGTCCACATGTCATAGAAGAGTCAAACTTTGCCTACACCTGCCCTAGGGTGTAGAAAAGTTCCTCCATAATGGTGGTCTTGGAGCTATGGTCTTCAGATAAAGGTGCTGCTTCAGAAGGCTCCAAGGTTTGGAAACAATCATTACATGACCAGTCTCCTTTTAGGTTCACTTTGTTGGAAGCACTGCAGAACATAGTTTTGTAAAATAAATAAGTAGACGTATGTACAACTTATCTCTTTCCATCTGTCTGACTGGACTGAATTTTGTTTAGGAATTAAAACTGGAAGAGTGTACTACCATCACTTTACAAAATCATTTACCATTTTCAAAATAAAATTACAGTAGGATGAGTGGGTAAATGATATACAGTGATCCCTCGATTATCGCGAGGGTTACATTCCAAGACCACTCGCGGTAATCGATTTTCCACAGTATAGTGGTGTGGAAGTAAAAACACCATCTGCGCATGCGTGCCCTTTTTCCATGGCCGCGCATGCGCAGATGGTGGAGCCGGGGAGCAATGAAAGTGCGGAAGCCGACAAAGATTGCTTTGAATGTCGGCTGCCCCCGCCCCCCCCAGCGCGTCCGGCGCCCTCGCCGCTACCGCCCGCCGCCCGCCGCTCGCCCGCCCGCCCGATCCACCCCTCTCACCGGCTTTCGGACATGGGTCCTCCTGCAGCAGCGCTGCCTAGCAGATCAGCTGCTGGGCGCCCGAAGAAACCTTCCCTGGGTCTTCCCCGCCACCAACGCAAAGGGGAAACCCCGATCTTCGGCTCCTCGCTGCTGCCCGCCCGCCGCTCACCCCGCCCGCCCGCCACCCGCCACTCGAGAGCAAGAGGGGGAGAGATAGAGAAAGAGAGAGAAGGAAAGAAAGAGATGAGAGAGGGAGGAAGAGAGTGTGAGAGAGGAAGAAGCATGATAGAGAAAGAGAGAGAAAAAGAAAGATGAGAAAGGAAGGAAGAGAGTGACGTCATCGGGTGGGAAAAACCGCGGTACAGTGATCCCTCGAGTATCGCGAGGGTTACGTTCCAAGACCCCTCGCGATACTCGATTTTTCACGATATAGTGGTGTGGAAGTAAAAACACCATCTGCGCATGCGTGCCCTTTTTTTCAATGGCCGCGCATGCGCAGATGGTGGAGCCGGGGAGCGACTAATACAGTATTAGATAGCTCGTCCTTTCGCCCGCCCGCTGCTCGTTCGTCTGTTCGCCGCTCGTCCTTTCGCCCGCCCGCCGCTCGTTCGTCCGTTTGCTGCTCGTCCTTTCGCCCGCCCGCCGCTCGTTCGTCACTTGTCCATTCACCTGCCCGCCCGCCGTTTGCCGCTCGCCTGTCCGCCATTTGCCGCTCGCCTGTCCCCCGTTTGCCGCTCGCCTGTCCGCCGTTTGCCGCTCACCTGTTCACCCGGCCGGCCGGCCGCCGTTTGCCACTCAAGAGCAAGAGGGGGAGAGATAGAGAAAGAGAGAGAAGGAAAGAAAGAGATGAGAGAGGGAGGAAGAGAGTGTGAGAGAGGAAGAAGCAAGATAGAGAAAGAGAGAGAGAAAGAAAGATGAGAAAGGAAGGAAGACAGTGAGAGAGAGGAAGAAAGAGAGACAGAAGAGTGGAAGGAAGAGAGAGAGAAATGATAGAAAAAAGGGGAGAAAAAAGAGAAATGAGGAAATGATTGAAGCAGAGAATGACAGGAAAGAAAGAGAAAGAGACAGAGAAGTGACTCTTGGTATTTTTAATTTATTATTTTTTGAAAAATCGCAATGTAGCGTTTCGTGAAGATCGAGATCGCGAAAATCGAGGGATCACTGTACTGTATAGCAAAAAAACCGTGGAGTATTTTTTAATTAATATTTTTTGAAAAACCGTGGTATAGCGTTTCGCGATAATCGAGATCGCGAAAATCGAGGGATCGCTGTAGTATTTTCCTACCTCCATTGTTGCCAGTTGTATTTTGTTTTGTGCTTTGCAGCAATCTGTTGAATCAAGAGAGGACAGACAAAAGATGCTATATAGCAGTGATGGTGAACCTATACCATTCGTGCCCCAGCTGGCACTCAGAGCCCTATCTGCGGGCAGATGGTCCATCACCCCAGCTCAGTTCCGCCATGCGTGCACGAGCACCTCCTGCTGGCCAGCTGGTTTGGGGGTTTCTGCTGTGCATGTGGGGGGAGGGGCACATGTGGGAGATGAATGCACATGCACAGGGGCAAGGGGGCCTCAGGAGAATCGCACATGCAAGTATGGGGTGCCCACAGGGGTCACATGTGCATGCATGGGGGAGGGCAAGGGGGTCACAAATTCATGCATGGGGTGGGGCACATGGTGTGTGTGTGGGGTCACATGTACATTGCACTATGGGTGTGCAGGCACATAGCGACAAAAAGGTTAGCCATCACTGCTTTATAGTCTTTCTCTTCATTACATATTAAATAACTTTCTTTTAAAAACAGAAGTTTGGGGAAATGGATGGTGGAGAAGGAATAATTGAGCTGTTTGAAGGACATGCCTGGGGAGGGAGAACAAGAAGATGATGATAATAATAATAATAATAATAATAATAATAATAATAATAATAATAATTTATTAGATTTGTATGCTGGAGAGGGGCGGCATACAAATCTAAATAATAAATAAAAATAAATAAAATGCCGCCCCTCTCCGAGGATACTTAGACTGGACTTTTTTTTAAAATTATCAAGAGCTATGTTTATCTGTAAGGATCAACATAGGGTTTATCATTCATTTCATGACAGTGTAGTGAGGAATGAGTAACAGTTGACGGTACCTGTTGTAGTTAGCTCTGGCCCAGCTCCTGCCCCAAGGAATGTGGAGGTGGATTTGGGGGAAACATCCACATGCCACAGGCCTGTTTTGCTCCCGACAGAGTCTGCCAGCGAAGTATCCTCTGACGAAGGAAGTGTGGGTGAGATTGAAGAGGGCGGTTTGGCAGACAACTCAGGAGGAGATCAATCATCTTTATCTTCACTGGATTCAGATCAGGAATGTATGACAGACCCACGCATGCGTAGAGTTATGCATAGGAGAGAACAACTTAAGAAATATTACAGGAGATAAGAGAGGCCACCTGTGTTTGGATGGGGCTCCAGTAATTAGAGCTGCTGATAAAAGAGCAATGTGCTGGCTTGGCCATTGTGGAGGATTATCTGATCGTAGTTTCGTCAAGACTGAATTGTTGTTTCCTGTTTGTATTCAAGACTGTGTGTGGAATTCCTGGACTCTGGATTATACTTCATTGTGAGTTTTTATCACTGTTTGGAGAACATTAGTGGACTCTATTTCCCAGTTACTGGGTTAGAAATTGGATTGCATTTAAACTGTGCCTTTTTTGTACAAGAAATCCCTTTGCAGTTTAAAAGGGAGTTTTTTCTTTTCTTCTGTTGATAAAGAACATTTATTTTGCATTCAATTGTGTGTGTGTGTCTGCTTGGACTAATTACCCTGTAATTAAGGGTGGTTGGCACACGCCGACAGAACAGGTACCTGTGCAGGAAAGGTTAGTGTCAGTTTCTTGTGATGCCAATCAAAAAACCATTCACAAGGTGTGTTTTCTCTCTCTCTCTCTCTCTCCGGAATTTCCATTGTAACTTGTTGTGGGGGTAAATCCAACCCAATTTTTTGACAAATTTTACAAAGATCATTAAGCAAATCACATGGCCATTACATAAATCCAACTTTTCCCATGGCCTTTTTTTGTGTGGCTGTAAATCAGCAAAAAAGTTGCATAATGTGATCACATGAGCACAGGCTGCTGCAACTGGTCATAAATGCAAGCTAGTTGCCAAATGCTGCAAATGCAATCACATGAACATGGGATGGTGTGACAATCATAAATGGAAGTACGGATTGCAAATCCTTTCTTTCAAGACCGTTGTAACACTGAACCATTGTTAAACAATCACCCTATTTGGACAGGGAGTCTCTACTCATAGTCACTGATGCCCTTATCAGCTTCAAATCATTCAAAATGTAGCCACGTGAGCAGTTATGAGCTTTCGAAGGCATATCCATATTTCTCTCTAGCACTCCGCAAACTGCATTGGCTGGTGATTGGTTTCCGGACACAATTCAAAGTGTTGGTTATGACCTATAAAGCCCTACATGGCATTGGACCAGACAACTTGCGGGACCGCCTTCTGCCGCATGAGTCCCAGCGACTGGTTAGGTCCCACAGAGTCGGCCTTCTCCAGGTCCCGTCAACAAGACAATATTGCTTGGTGAGGCCTAGGGGAAGAGCCTTCTCTGTGTGGCCCAGGCCCTCTGGAATCAGCTCCCGCTGGAGATTTGTACTGCCCCCACCCTCCACCAGGCTTAGGGCCATTAGACTCTAGTCCCCTGGCTGACGAGTGTAGATATGTTTTGCTGTTTTGAATGGGAATGAGTGATTTTAAATGTTATTAGGGTTTTTAAAGGAAATTAGCTAAATTATTTGGATTTTAGATATGTATATTATATATTGTTTTTTATTTGTTGCAAGCCACCCCAGAGAGGGGTGGCATACAAATCAAATCAAATCAAATAAATAGACAGACAGACAGACAGACAGACAGACAGACAGACAGACAGACAGACAGATGGATAGATAAATAAGTAAGTTGAGAGCTATCTATAAACTTCCCTAGAATGTCATGACTCTATGTGCCTCTAGTTAGGAGTTAGGAGGAAGAGTTATTTTTTTTACTGTAAGTCACTGCTGGCATATGAATTATACGGTAACTAGCCCTACTGACATTGTATTAAAAGTGGTGTTAGTATATGGTGGCTTCAAATCAAAAGGATTTGGTAAATTTTTTAAAGATTAATTTTTATTAAAAGGAATGTCTTTTCGTGAACTGTAGTTCATTTCATGAGGCTGATTCTGTGGTTTCCTACATCTTGTATTAAAGTCACCATGATGAACCTCAATGGAAAAGCATAATTTACATAGGAATTAAAGGCTCTGATCAAAGCTTATCCACAGATCAGCCTAACCTAGTAACCCAATTTTTGGAATGGTGTTCCAGAAAAGCTATGCTAGCTGTCTGCATAGGTTTGAAATGTCATAAGCATTTTGTTTAGCAAGCTCCCATCATTCAGAACTAATATGAATTCATTGTTATCATGCAGTCTGTTAGCTTGTTTATCTATTATATTGTAGTTGCATCTATTTACATGTATGCCCATAACACTATTCCATTTTGGGAACATTATGCAAACTATAGAAATGTATTAAGAAATAGAAAGTCACTCCCTCAAAAGACATAAGATAAGAAAAAGCTACAGCAATTCCATCCACGTTGCCCATGATTCTACCACATTCTATAGTGAGAGTCAGTTTAACAGCTGTTAGGTTGCATTTGTTGACTCAGATTACACTTTGTGCTAAACTAAATTATGGTGGTTTGTTTTAATCCTTGCTTCCATATTAGAGTTAAAGTTAAAACAAGTCAACTGCATCAGTACAATGACTAGTCTTTCTTTTTAAAGTAAACACATATTCATTAACAGAAGACCAAAAATTTAAAAAGCGTAATGCACAGAATTTGATAAGATCAGCACTTCCATTTAATTCAAATGCTAGCATTAGAATTATATCTGTCACTTGATACAGCAATCTAATTAACAGTTGCTGGAGACAACTGCTTTATTTTGTCTAATGATGAGCTAATTTAGAAAAAAAAGTTTAATCCATCTGCTTTTAATTTTGTAAAAAACAAAACAAAACACCAGAGATCATTAAAAGAGGAACTGGCTTGTATAAGCCAATCAATAATTTGCTCATGATTATCACACACAATACAACTCTATAATTTGCTCTACATTTCTGATATCAAATATTTAAATAGAGGGTTATCAAAGTAAACTTTTTTTTTAATTTTAAAATCTCTCTAGTTTGCATTTGAATATAACCAACAAGGTATTATGGATCCATAATTTCATTAAGGAAAAGGAAAACATATTGAGAGAGCATCAGAAATTGTTGAAAAATCTGGATAGAAATCTCTACTTGAATATAATTTTAAACATGCTATAGGAACATATCTAATATGCACCATCAATGAATTTGCATGACCTATTAAAAATTGCTGTTTTATTCTCTAGGTGAAACATACAACTAGACGCATAGGTTCGAGTGCCCACATGATCACCACAGCAAGGGTACCTGCTGATAAACGGATACGAATTGCCTTCAGTCTAAATGATTCAGCAGGTAATAATCTACCAAAATATTATTTTGCTTGCCTTTGTTTCTTCCAATTAAATTGTCTTTACTTTCAAAAGTGTATTTGATTTTATCTATCTATCTATCTATCTATCTATCTATCTATCTATCTATCTATCTATCTATCTATCTATTTATTGGATTTGTATGCCACCCCTCTCCGTAGACTCGGGGCGGCTAACAACAGTGGTAAAAACAACATGCGACAATCCAATACTAAAACAACTAAAAACCCTTATTTTAAAACCAATCATACATACAAACATACCATACATAAATTGTAGAAGCCTAGGGGGAAAGAGTATCTCAGTTCCCCCATGCCTGATGACAGAGGTGGGTTTTAAGAATCTTACGAAAGGCAAGAAGGGTGGGGGCTATTCTAATCTCTGGGGGGAGTTGGTTCCATAGGGCCGGGGCTGCCACAGAGAAGGCTCTTCCCCTGGGTCCCGCCAAATGACATTGTTTAGTTGACGGGACCCGGAGAAGGCCCACTCTGTGGGACCTAATTGGTCGCTGGGATTCGTGCGGCAGAAAGCAGTCCCGGAGATAACCTGGCCCAGTGCCATGAAGGGCTTTATAGGTCATAACCAACACTTTGAATTGTGACCGGAAACTGATCGGAAACCAATGCAATGTATACTTTTTAACCACATTCTTTAAAAGATGGGATCAATCTCAGTTCTTAAAATATATGTATTCAAGTCCAAAAATCTATTGGAAGGTCCAAGACAGTGGTACCTCAAGATACGAACCCCTCGTCTTACGAACAACTCAAGATACGAACCCGGGGTTCAGAAAAAATTTGCCTCTCCTTACGAACTTTTTGGGTGTTACGAACGCCAAACCCGAACTTCCGGGTTTGGCGTTCAGAGGCTGCTGGGAAGCCGCGCGGCTGTTTTAAAAGGTGACAGCCGGGCTGGGGGGCTTCCCAGCAGCCTCCGAACACCAAACGCGGAATTTCGGGTTTGCCGTTCGGCTTTGGGAGGCTGCTGGGAAGCCCCCCAGCCCGGCTGTCACCTTTTAAAACAGGCGCGCGGCTTCCCAGCAGCCTCCGAACGCCAAACCCGGAAGTTCGGGTTTGGCGTTCGTAACACCCAAAAAGTTCGTAAGGAGAGGCAAATTTTTTCTGAACCGTTCGGAGGCTGCCGGAAAGCCACGCGGCTGTTTTAAAAGGTGACAGCCGGGCTGGGGGGCTTTCCAGCAGCCTCCGAACGCCAAACGCGGAAGTTTGGGTTTGGCGTTCGGCTTTGGGAGACGGCTGGGAAGCCACGCGGCTGTTTTAAAAGGTCACAGCCGGACGGCAGCGGTTTTTTTGCGGTTTTTTTGGGGGGGTTGCACGGATTAATTGACTTTACATTGTTTCCTATGGGAAACAATGTTTCGTCTTACGAACCTTTCATCTTACGAACCTCCCCCTGGAACCAATTAGGTTCGTAAGACGAGGTATGACTGTACCTGCCTTTTCTGCAACTTTGACTAATTCTCATATTCATTACCTCATTATAAGAATTGTTGGGGACCAGTCCTATAAGGAAGGCCAAACTGATAAACTTCCCAGGCCCAGAACCATCTGGAGTGTCCCATGTTGAAAATGGAATTTGCAAGTAGCCTAAATCTAACTTTCAGACATCACCATTCTGGACATCTAATAGTGTAAATCCAGATATGATGTTAAAAAGGCAGTGAAGTATAAATAAACCATTTGAACTGTACCAAAGAAAAAGCTTGTAAAAGTATTTTAGGAAAAACCTATGAATAAAAAAGCAAACCATTCAGAATCTTATGTATGTTTAAAAGTAAGCTAGGAGTACTTGACTTGAACTGCTGCTATTTGAACTACACCCATGGGCAGTGGTAGGTTCTAACTTATCTCACTGCCAGTTCACTTCATTCTGTGCTATGTGGGTGCACCATATGAATGTACAGGGCCAATTAAATCTATAAAAAATAAATTTAAAAGGTCCAACACAAGATGACGACAGCATGCACAGTGGCAGAAACTCAGCTTCTGTGAATACTCAGAAGTAATTATTTTTTAAATGATTTTTTTTATTTTTAAAAAAATGGCAGCACCCATGGACACTGACAGAAATAGGTCGGTAACATCATGATGATGTCACCAGTGGGTCAGGCAAACTACCCCAAACCAGGAGGAACCAACTCCTGCCTATGGGACAGTAAAAAATAACCACAGAACTTTTAACTCTATGTTGCCTCTTGGTAATTTAGTTTAGACAGACTAGGTGCTCTTAATACTTGGTAAGGTTTGACTCTCTAGTAAGAGAGTTTAAGACTGCAGTATTAATATAAATGGTCAGCAGTAAATTTAGCATTGTTTTCTGCCATCACCTTCCTATCTTTAACCATTCCATGAAGTAGAAACTTGGCACTGCAAAATTTGCCTGTTATAGAAAGGTGGTCACATGTTGGACTTCCTTTCTGACAAAAAGAGCAACATGTGTCATGGAATTAACATCCATTTGTCTATTTTCATTGGCCTTTGATTCAGTTGGCACCATGATTAAACTCCATAGGGGTGATATCTGTTCTGACTTGTGGAACCGGTAGAGTATTTGGCTGCATAGCTAGAGGTATAACAAGCAGGAAGAGGGAGGTTGTGATTCCGCTGTATAGAGAGCTGGTGAGACCACATTTGGAATACTGTGTTCAGTTCTGGAGACATCATCTACAAAAAGATATTGATAATATTGAACAGATCCAAAGATGGGCTACAAAAATGGTGGAAGGTCTTAAGCATAAAATTTATCAGGAAAGACTTAATGAACTCAATCTGTATAGCTTGGATGACAGAAGGGAAAGGGGGGACATGATTGAAACATTTAAATATGTTAAAGGGTTAAATAAAGTTCAGGAGGGAAGTGTTTTTAATATGAAAGTAAATATAAAAACAAGGGGGCACAATCTGAGTTTAGGTGGGGAAAAGATCAGAAGCAACGTGAGAAAATATTATTTTACTGAAAGAATAGTAAATGTTTGGAACAAACATCCAGCAGACATGGTTGGTAAATCCAACCTGAATTTACTTGAATTTAAACATGCCTGGGATAAAGATATATCCATCCTAAGATAAAATACAGAAAATGGTATAAGGGCAGACTAGATGGATCACAAGGTCTTCATCTGCCGTCAATCTTCTATGTTTCTATGTTTCTAATGTAGGTGATATTTTTTAAAGGCCTTTTGATGTGAAATTTAACAGGGCTAGGCTTAGGATTAAATACACCCAGCTTGTCAGCTGGAAAGCTGAGAGCCCAAGTTCCTGAGTATCACATGATGGGGTGGGTTCCCATTTCTTGCCCCATCTCTTTTCCCATATAGCAGTTTGAGAGTATTCAAATGCAAGTAGAAGGTAATAGTGTTCCATGTGGCTTGGCAAATAGTCATGCTGGCCACTTGACCTCCCTCAGCTAAAAAATGGAGATGAGCACCATCCTCTAGAATCAGACATAACCGGACAGGGGAAATGTTTAACTTTTGAATAGGACATTATTTATTTATTCATCATTTAGCAAGGCTAACATTTTTTTTATACTCTCTCATACATAAAAGTTTGTATATATGGACTTATCATAGTCCTGCTCTTATCAATCAATTGAGCCAGGACCAGCTCCCCAATAGGAAAAAAAAACTATATTAGGTAGCAGTTGCTGACAGATGCAGCAAGATACTTCAGATCGTGCAGAATGCAGCTGCGAGAGCTATCATGGGCTTTCCTAAATACGCCCATGTCACACCAACACTCCGCAGTCTGCATTGGTTGCCGATCAGTTTCCGGTCACAATTCAAAGTGTTGGTTATGACCTATAAAACCCTTCATGGCACTGGACCGGAATATCTCCGGGACCGCCTTCTGCCGCACGAATCCCAGTGACCAGTTAGGTCCCACAGAGTTGGCCTTCTCCGGGTCCCGTCAACTAAACAATGTCATTTGGCGGGACCCAGGGGAAGAGCCTTCTCTGTGGCGGCCCCGACCCTTTGGAACCAACTCCCCCCAGATATCAGAGTTGCCCCCACCTTCCTCGCCTTTCGTAAGCTCCTTAAAACCCACCTCTGTCGTCAGACATGGGGGAATTGAGACTTTCCCTCCCCCTAGGCTTATAAAATTTATGCATGGTATGTCAGTATGTATGATTGGTTTCTAAATTGGGGTTTTAAATTAACTTAAATATTAGATTTGTTTATATTGTATTATTATTGCTGTGAGCCGCCTCAAGTCTGTGGAGAGGGGCGGCATACAAATCTGATCAATAAATAAATAAATGCTTCTGGGCCAAGAAGCTTGCTTTGCATGCTTCTTAGTCTAGGTTGGCCATCACCTGTGCTGAAAACAAATTCCAATGTCATATACGGTAGGTAGGCTTCAATTTGATATGGTCATTAAGTGAGTCATGCAAAATTTTACAACCTTTTTTGTGGTCGTTAAGTGAGACTGGTTTTCCCCATTGACTTTGTTTGTTGGAAGCCAGCTGGGAAGGTTGCAGCTGTCATAATATATATATGCCGATTGCCAAGAACTCAGATTTCTGTCCTATGACCATGGGATCGCTGCGATGATTGTAAGTACAATAACTATCATAAATCACTTTTTTCAGCCCCACGGTAACTTTGAACAATCATGGACAGTCGTAAGTCAAAGACTACACGTAGGGACATCAAGGTTAAATTTAGAGAAAAATTGAGCTTTGCATAAGCAAGCTGTTGGCTTGTCTGGGTTAGCTAAGCTATGAAACCTTCGACAACACTGAGCAGAGAATTTTAACAGAGCATGGATGTGTGATAAAGCCAAGACACAGACTTAGTTAAATAAGTATTATTAACATATAAACAATATATGAACAATCCAGAATAAGCACAAAGCAAATACAGAATAATACGCACTGAGCAATTACAAGATTAGCACAAAGCAAAATACAATATACACGAAGCTAAAATACAATGTAGATAAAAGCACAAAGCTTATACAAGCACGAAGCTTAAACACGACTCTCCCATCTCTCAGGCAAAAGTAAAGGAAGTGACTGAGCAAAATAATGAGCTTTTATAGTTTCAATGAGGAAGTGACGAAACAGCCTTGAATATTAACTCTTCAAGTACAAGTTAACTCTTTGAGTGCACATTAACTCTTTAAGTACAAGTTTGGTACAAGTGTACAATATGCAGTTTACAATGGCAATCCCGAACAACCATGTACCCTGTACTAACACAAGCCATACTCAAACATAAAACAGAAGCTGTGTCAGTACTTATTCCAAACACTACTGTTCATTTTGTTTTAACAAGCCAGTTTTAGGATGGTCTACAAAATTGAGAACAGGTGAAATAGACATCCAGCTTTACAAGTTCAAAACTAGAGGTCTGCCTAACCATACTCCTGGCTTTGCTCAATATTTCCCTGGTGCAAGCGAAGTCAAAATTGTCATTACTTCTGTAGGCCTTCCTTGGGTAATATAGCTTATCAACTTGTGTAGGAAAAGAAGGGATAAATTTTGGCAGAGGCTCTGGTCACATGTGCAATTTGCCCCAAACCCAACAACCTTCTTAAATTATGATTTTGTAGGGATTTGGGGGCCACTGTTTGAAAATCCCTAGCTTAGCATGTTAGGTGAAGTAAGCATTATCTCATCTTCTAGGTGTCAGTTTTCCACAGTAGTGATTAATTCTATACTGTACTACTTAGGTTGGAAAAATTAAACAACAAACTTCAAAATAGTTTTAAAACAAAACAAAACAGCCTTATAGCTTTTGAAAGTAGCAAAACAAGGCCCATGATAAGAAATATAAGATAGTATGCAATATACCATTGGTACACTAAAATTGTTTTTCCTACTATTGAGGTATCTGTCTATGAAGTTTAAAAATAAGCAATATATATCTATTTGAAAGAAAGGGTTGCTACATAAATTTGTATGAAATGGGTAAAGAAGAATGGATTGATAGGATGGAGGACTGGTTTGAGTTTTGAATGGGAGGCCTTTGCTGTTATAAAAGATATAAATTACAGAAGCTTTTTTCTGAGTAGCACATCTTGTGGCATGTTGCTCATATTGCCAAAACAACCCTTTGTCCTATGTAGTTTTGATCCTATGTCTTTGTTGAAGCATTTGACAATTACCAGTCAAATATTATTACAGCAGCTGTCCCATTAAGGAGATTGAGTCATGCTTCTTAATTCCTTTTGGCTTTTCTATGATTCATCTTTCTTCTTTTAGAACAATAGTCTTTAAAAAAAAAAGAAATTGTAGGAGGCCACGGCATGTAAAGCAAAAAATATGCATTCAAGTATGAAAGCAAATTGTCAAGCCTAAACATTTTTGAATGCTTTTGTTGAGATACAGACAGATATAACATTAATTTTGCATAAACCATTTTTGTTGTGCCTGTTTTTCAATAGTTGCTCTAGGAACAGAGAAAATAAAATTGAGTGTTTCCCCAACTACCATCATTTTAGTGTTTTATTAGCCACAGGTTTTTATCTGCGGCTAATAGGAATCAGGGATTTAATTTTCATAAGATTATAACAGAGAGGAAAAAAGCAAAGCTTTGACTTCATTCACCATTGTACTTTAATATTGTATTTAAATGTTTGATATTATACATATCAAACATGAGCCGCGGTGGTGCAGTGGTTAGAATGCAGTACTGCAGGCTATTTCTGCTGCCTGCTGGCTGCCTGCAAGTTAGCAGTTCAAATCTCACCAAGCTCAAGGTTGACTCAGCCTTCCATCCTTCTGATGTAGGTAAAATGAGGACCCACATTGTTGGAGGAAATATGCTGACTCTGTAAACTGCATAGAAAGGGCTGTAAAGCACTGTTAAGCAGTACAGAAGTCTAAGTGCTATTGTTATTAATTTATTTGTTAGATTTATATTCTGCCCTTCTTGATATATCATACATAGTTCTCTTTTCTTAACTAACATAAAGTCAGCAAATGAGAGAAATGGGGAATTTGAACCTGAAGCTTCTCATCCTCGAATGGCATTACAGATATAATTTTCATTTAACTAGAATTACCATATTGAAACTGCAAAAACAAAAAAAAGGAGAACTGTAAGTTAAAATGCAAAGACGGTGTTTAATATAATATTTTGGGCTGTTTAATGTTTGCTATATTTTAGTCAATGGGGAAGCAGGCAGGAGGTCACAAATGGTGGCCAGGTGACTTACTTGCTTAATGTTCACAGGTGATTCATTCAATTAGGGCCAAAATTTCTATCACTAAGCTGCATGGTCATGTGACATTGTGCTTTTTTGCCCACATAACAACAGAAAATCCAGTGCCTATTGCTGTCATTAATCAAGGACTACCTTTATATCCAAAACCAACATTCCAAAGTCTCTCTAACAAAATAGGAATGTACTAAAATAATCTTGCATGGTTAGTTCCAAACATGTTCAGTTACTTCTTTTATTCTACGTTATATAGCCGTAATGACGAACCTATGGCACATGGGCCAGAGCCCTCTCTCTGGGCATGGATGCCATCACCATCTGCTTTTCTGTTTTCTGGCCAGACACCTGTAAACCTGAAGATCAGCTGAGTGGTGCGCATGCCTGGTCTTCGGGTTTCTAGCGCTCTGGCACACGTGAAGATCAGGTGGCTGGCACGCTGGAAATCAGAAGATCAGGTGGCCAGCGCGCACATGTGCACTTGCCAACAGGTTTCCAAGGCTCCAGTGTGCATGTACTCATGCGCATTCAAGTTTGGGCACTCAGTGCCAAAAATGTTCGCTATCACTGTTATATGAGGATTCCATATGTGTTTTACTTTCTACAAAAACCTAGTACTAACTAAGTAGAGTTTTATGAAAATAATTTATAACTAGAAGTCAGCACAGGTTTGTAAAAACAAATCATGCCAAACCAATCTTCTTTCATTTTTCAACACAGTGACTAAGTTACTAGACCAGCAAAATATTTTGGATGTAATATACGCTACAGAGCACTGCACACCAAGACAACTAGACACAAGAACAGTTTTTTTCCGAATGCCATCACTCCACTAAACAAATAATTCTCTCAACACTGTCAGACTTTCTACTAAATCTGCACTTCTATTCTACTAGTTTTTCATATCATTCCTATCACCCATTTCCTCCCATGTTGACTGTATGACTGTAACTTGTTGCTTATATCCTAATATTTTTATTAATATTGCTTCTTCATTGCTCATTTGACCCCTATGACAATCATTAAGTGTCGTACCACATGATTCTTGACAAATGTATATTTTATTTTATGTACGCTGGGAGCATATGCACCAAGACAAATTCCTTGTGTGTCCAATCACACTTGGCCAATAAAATTCTATTCTATTCTATTCTATTCTATTCTATTCTTAGACTTCAGCAAGGCATTCAACGAAGTAAACCAAAACCTACTTTTTGGTAAGCTATAAAAAAGTGGGATAGATAGCATCACCATCAGATGGATTTGTATCTGGCTGTCAAACCATACTCAACGAGTAGTCCTTAATGGTACTACATCTACTTGGAGGGAAGTAAACAGTGGGGTACACAAAGTTCCATCTTAGGCCAAGTTCTCTTTGATATCTTCATAAATGACTTAGATGGAATAAAATAGGAATTTACCAAATCTGCAGATTACTAATAGGGTAGGAATTTTTGTACAGTTGCTGCATTTTGCATTTATAGAAATTAGAAATTCTTGGTAGTGTAAAATCACATCCGTAAATCATTTATTTTTATATCCATTCATGATTTAGACAATATAATTATAAATTTTGCCATGATATTAGCCATCAAAATTCATGTCATTATTCCATATCAAAAGTTGCAGAGATTTAAATACCATTATACTCATCATTTTTGTTTTATGATAGGCACTATTTGCTCAGGATGCTTAAGACTGCTGGCTTGGTTTTTCTGTGCTATTATTAAGAAATACACATTTGTTCTGAAAATCTATTTTTGGCCAAAGCATACTGTCTTCAGGCTTTAACTTGTAGACAACTTCTCTACACTTAGTTGTAAGGCAGAATTTCCGTGTGAGTAATAACTTTGCAGACCAAAGCAAACATGATGTTAATTCAAAGGCAGTGGGAAAATATTCCTGGACCATGTATGGTTTTTGTGGTCTCTCCCTTGCAGCTCACTCCTGGTGCCCTTTTTGTACATGTCCAGCTGTTGCTACAAATGCTTCTATCCTGAAAAACAAATGATCGAGTGAAAAATATTTATCCTAAGGGGAAAAAAGTGTGAGGAGAGCACTGCTTATATGGTCTGTTGTGGAAGTACTCCATAGCAGCCTGCTATTCAGCTGCAAGTATAGATGGGAGAGGGTATTCTCCCTTTTTGTTTGCCAGATAATAGGACAAAGAAATGTGTATATAGGAATGTGTGCACACCAACCTTCAGACAATATGACTTGAAATCTAAATATTACCCATATCTCTTAACTCTGCAAGTCACAATCAAAGCAGAATATTGCTATTGTTGTTGTTATCTATGAATATCTTTATTAGCAATAATAATATCATTATCATTTCCTCATCCAAATGATCAATAAATTTTATAGACAAATTATATTTCTGTGTGACTGTAACTCTCTCTCCCTCTCTCCAAAAAGGCTTCATGGGGATAACCATCTCATCCCACTTGGAATGGTCTGTCCCATCAGTCCCAGCAGCAGAGTCATGCTATGGGCCCTATTGTCCAGGGTATTCAGCTTGCAGAGTCCAGCAGAATAGCCTTCTATGCTGTCACTCCTATACTTTGAAACATCTTGCCAGGTCTTTAAGCTCTTTAAGCTCTTGCAGAAGATCAGGCAAGTTGGAGCCAACCCTCTCGGAGTGAGGTCAGTTCCAACCCTCCTGAACTTCCATAAGAGCTTAAAAACTTGGCTCTGGCAGGTGGCTTGAACCTCCAATGGGGGAGATTCACATTGGAGGTGGTTAATAGATTAATAATAGATCCCAGTATCCCCCCATCCTCAGGGGTGGGCTATTGCCTAGACGGGGTGTGTGTGTGTGTAATGCAGTGGAATAACAAAAATGGAGCTCCACCCCAGAACACCCAATTCGCACTGAAAGATGTTGAAAGAAAATGCAGGGCATCCTTCACAAGCCACGCCCACAGTGTGGTAGTAAAAATTTGGGTAGCCCTTCACTGCCCATCCTACTCACTCACTCCTCAGCTTTTAGTTAGGGTTTAGCATTCTTATAATATAAACAAATAATAAATAAACAAATGATTAACATACATAGAAAATAAACATATAGCCTTATTTTTATGTCAAAATCTCTACTACTACATTTTCTCAATGATGTAGTTAATCAAGTAAATGCTAATTTTTCAGACGATGTCCTATCCACATATTTGGGATAAATTACATCAACTCACCAAGATTTCCTTTGAGCAAACAAAATAATAGCTTCTACCTCTGTTCAGAAAACCACTGGTATTAAGAAGAAACATTTTTGCCTTATGTATGAGGAATTCAACTCCTACCCTCAAAACGTCGCTACAGAGCAGTGCACACCAAGACAACTAGACACAAGAACAGTTTTTTTCCGAACACCATCACTCTACTAAACAAATAATTCCCTCAACACTGTCAGACTTTCTACTAAATCTGCACTTCTATTCTACTAGTTTTTCTCATCATTCCTATCACCCATTTCCTGACTGTAACTTGTTGCTTATATCCTAAGATTTTTATTAATATTGCTTCTTCATTGCTTATTTGACCCCTATGACAATCATTAAGTGTTGTACCACATGATTCTTGACAAATGTATATCTTATTTTATGTACGCTGAGAGCATATGCACCAAGACAAATTCCTTGTGTGTCCAATCACACTTGGCCAATAAAAATTCTATTCTATTCTATTCTATTTTCTAGTCAATGTTATTTATAAAAATAAATTAGCCAGCCAAAGGAATGCTGAACAAAATGCCTTTTTTTATTTGCCAAAAATTAGATACAATTCCATATTTTTTTTCTGTTCTATCATATCTGATTCTAGGAGACTGCCAAGACAAGTCCCTGCAGGTTTTTTGGCAAGATTTTTCAGAATTGATTTGATTAGATACAATTCCATATAACATACATTAAAAACATGTCACTGAGGTATACCTCAAACTAATCATTGGAAGAGTAAACATAATGCTCACCACTGAATCCATCAATGTTTTCCCCTTACCCAGACTGGTTTGGGCTGCCAGCCATATGGCAATTTGCCAGAGATCTGCTCATTCCATTCTCATTCCAGAAGAAAAAGAGGATGTTACTATTGTCCAGCTGCTCATTCTTGACATCCCAATAGTCTTTCATGGTCCTCCTGGAGCTCTTAGGACACTTCAGACAAGGCTTTTTTGTATTGCAACATAATCCCAGAGTAGAAAATACATCTGCTGCGTATCTTAGTATGAAGTGGGCACATAGGTATTTTTAGCTCTTCATCTTTTTATAATAAATGTAAATAATGAAGCAAATATGAAGTCACCATTCCTCATTTAATGAATCTTTACAGTTTCTCCCTTTACAGGAAAAACAACTTTATATGCAATATGAGCAAAGGCAGTCCCAACACCAGGAAAATATATATTAATGGAAAAGTTACAGCAGTGAATTAAAGCTGAACAATGTCTGACTTCACACAACATATTGGAATAAAACTGAAGAAATAACATTAGGGCTTAGTGTGATATTTGTGTATATGAAGTCTCTCTTTCAGTTTATGTAAACAACTGTATTTCAGCAAGGCAAATTTTGTAAATCCAGAAAACTATATGGTGCCATTAAGATTCAAGAAGAAATAATATTTAGTTTAATAATAATAATAATAATAATAATAATAATAATAATTTATTAGATTTGTATGCCGCCCCTCTCCAAAGACATTACAAAAGCTGCTAACTTTCAGTGGTTTTGGGAGAGTAATTTAAATTAAATTACTAATATTATATAATGTACATTAATAATGAATAAGGGATCTGTAAAAAAAATCAAAGGACTCGATATATTTTATCCAAGGAAAAGAAGCCCATCTGCAGCAATGTAAGACAATATTTGTAACACAGAATAAAAGTAAGGAAGAAATGTAAAATAAATTAATACATGGCAAGCAAAGACCTTAGTGTTTTTAGGAACCCCTTTAAGAAGTCATCACCTTGGCCACGTCCCAGTGGTTGTTTTTTTAAAAAAAACCATGGCTGCTGCTTCTCTTGATACAGTCTCTTAAGACATACTTTACAAAACATATAAATAGAATTTTCTGTTTTGCCCAACAGGCTAATATTTATTTACAAATAATCATTTGCATTTAGGTTTTGCATGTTGTGAACAGAATTGTGGATTATTTAAACCATTATCTTAGAACACATAAACCGCCCCGAGTCTACAGAGAGGGGCAGCATACAAATCTAATTATTATTATTATTATTAATAATAATAATAATAATAATAATAAACACAGAAGCAGAGGATGAGTTGATCGAGTTTCAACTAGAACCAGCTAACAGCACCATCATCAGTTGCTTGAGGCATAATTGTAAGCCAGTTAAAACCTAAGAAGTATTCAGAATGGCTATGGCTACATTATTCTTTAAGAATTCTGTTAGTTATATACTAATGCTGACTTTTCCACTCCCTGTTTTCCAAGCCTTTGACCTTGTGTTACTGATACTTCTTGGTTAGTGATGGGCGAACCCAACGGTGTTCGGGTTCGGCAAGTTCGGCCGAACTTTACACAAAATTCAGCCGAACCCGAACCGAACCCAAACTCAAACCTGAACGGGGAATCCCTCCCACGAAGAGATTCCGGGGGCGGAGCTTTGACGTCACCAGCAGGTTGCTAAGAATGCCAAAGTGATCACTTCCTGGATTCCATGGAATCCAGGAAGTGATCACCTTGGCGTCTTTAGCAACCTGCTGGTGATGTCAAAGCTCCAAACACTGAACACAACCCCGAACTTTGCCTGAAGTTTGAAAAAATTTCGTGTTCGGCATACCGAACACCGCAAAATTCACTACGGACTCGAATTGTGCGGGTTCGGTTTGCCCATCACTATTCTTGGTGTCTGATCATTGCTTCCATCTCTGACCATATTTCGGATTACAGACTGCTCCCTGGTTTCTGATCCTCTGGCAGCAATGTTTAGCATTATAGTCTATAGTGTTTAGCATTTGGGGACTAAAGAAATGCTAAGAGTTGTACTGTAAAATATACTAGCACCAAGGTTTGCTGTGATTGTAGACAGACTTGGTGGATCCTCGAATATGGAATGATTGCATGATGATGTCTAGTACCTCAGCAACTGTCCTTTCCATTTACAAAGAAGTAGTAAAGACAACCTCTTTCTACTAAGGTGCAACATCACAGAGGAGATTGGTTCACATTACTCTTCTCCCCATCTTTAGTGGATTGGCAATTGTGTAATTAGAACAGAAAACTTTATTAATAATAATAATAATAATAATAATAATAATAATAATAATAATAATTTATTAGATTTGTATGCCGCCCCTCTCCGAAGACTCAGGGCAGCTCACAACAGTAATAAAAACAGTATAACAATGGGACAAATCTAATAATAAAAATATATAAAAACCCCAATAATTAAAAACCATACAGCACATACACACCAAACATGAAATATAAAAAGCCTGGGGGATATGTCTTAGTTCCCCCATGCTTTGCGATATAGGTGGGTCTTAAGTAACTTGCGAAAGACAAGGAGGATGGGGCCCGTTCTAATCTCCGGGGGGAGTTGATTCCAGAGGGTCAGGGCCACCACAAAGAAGGCTCTTCCCCTGGGGCCTGCCAAACGACATTGTTTGGTCGACAGGACCCGGAGAAGGCCAACTCTGTGGGACCTTATTGGCCGCTGGGATTCGTGCGGTAGAAGGCAGTTCCGGAGGTATTCTGGTCCAATGCCATGTAGGGCTTTAAAGGTCATTACCAACACTTTTAATTGTGACCAGAAACTGATCGGCAGCCAGTGCAGGCCACGGAGTGTTGTAGAAACGTGGGCGAATCTAGGAAGCCCCACAATAGCTCTTGTGGCCGCATTCTGCACGATTAATTGATTAATAAGCAATATCAATTACAAGAGAGAAGGGAGAAATACCTAACCATTGTTCCAACACTGAGGAATCCAATAAGAGATTCAGGATATAACTGGCAGTTAAAAAAAAATCCAAGGATGATACTTTCAGTGATCAATTATATTGGTCACTGATATGATAAATATGATAAAATGTCAGTCAAAATGTTATTTCTGTATATATAAGGATACAAAGATCAGCAACTGTAACCTTTATATCATTAGTTCATAATCTTTATATTTTTATTTCAGATGATTCACCACCAGAGAATGCCTTTCCTTTGGCTTTTCCAGATCTAGAAAAGCAACTTCAGGTACCTCTATTTTGCTTTTTAAAAAGCTATAATATGGAACATATTTTTGGAAATTATCAATAATATACTATTGTTAATTAAATCCGAATGTACATATGCAATTAACATATTAAGATGTTCTCAGATAGTGTTTGGTACAGATAGTCATTATGGAGAATGTTTAAAAATAATCTGTTCTGTAAGAGAACTTAATAGGATTTATAATAGGTAAAATGCAAGGAAGAGAATTTAAGAGACAATACTTTATATTCTTTTAGGGCAGCGGTGTCAAACTCGTGGCATCACATGGTTGTCACATGACATATTGTGACTTTTCTCCCTTTGCTGCTTGACAGCTCTGTTCTAGAGCAAAGGATAAAGGAACTTTACTTAGAACAATTATGAGCTCTTCCAGAGGTAAATAAATAAATAAATTCTAAAAGCTTGTAGTGCCACAGTGTTAAAAAGAGGGGGGTGGGAATGTAATACACAGTTCAGTCCAAGGAGAAAGGAAGAATATAGGAAATGATATTAGAGTCCCTTAGTATAGCACCATTAGAAAATTATGTGACAGCCTTGTGAGATAAAAAAGAGGTCCGTTTGGGTTGTGTACGTCATTTATGTGGCAGCAGGTGAGAAAAAGAAAGGCAAAGATGTTGAAGAAATGAAATACATCTTTGTTTGTCCTGTCATTGGGATGGGTTAAGTGGTGTTTAAGAAGCATTTATCATATGGTTTTCACTAATATGATTTTTGTCTAATTCTATAATCAATTTTCCTATTTTCCAACAACTTTCTCCTTAATTATGATAGTATCATCTTCTTTCTGGTCTAGTTTTGCATACATTTGTTCTTAACGCTTGTTATTATATTTTGTTTATTATAGCTTTTCTTTAGGTGCTAAGTAGGTAGCATAGTTAATAAGAGAATCATTTTCTTGTTCTTCTTTTAGTTAACTATTTTGGTTACAATTGTGTTTAAATTTACATATGAGCCAAGGTGGTGCAGTGGGTAGAGTGCGGTACTGCAGGCCACTAAGGCTGACTTCTAGATCTGCAGGTCAGTGGTTCAAATCTCATCACCGGCTCAAGGTCGACTCAGCCTTCCATCCTTTCGAGGTGGGTAAAATGAGGACCCAGATTTTGGGGGGCAATAGGCTGGCTCTGTTAAAAAGTGCTATTGCTAACATGTAAAGTCTGAGTCTAAGGAGAAGGGTGGCATTAAAAAAAAAATCAAATAAATAAATAAAATAAATAATTCTTAAACTGCTATCCTCCAAATGCAATGGATTTCAATTCTTAATCCCAACCAGCATTATTTGAAGAAGGCTGTTTTGATTACTGCAGTGGCTTATCTGGCCTGGCGGGCATGATATGCAGAACCATTATACAGTGTTCCCTCGATTTTCATGGGGGATGCGTTCCGAGACCGCCCGCAAAAGTCGAATTTCCGCGAAGTAGAGATGCGGAAGTAAATACACCATTTTTGGCTATGGACAGTATCACAAGCCTTCCCTTAACACTTTAAACCCCTAAATTACCATTTCACATTCCCTTAACAACCATTTACTCATCATTATTACTGGTACTCACCATTGAATAAGACACTTAGTGATCCTGATATTTATAAACATAATTATTTATTAACAATAATTATTTTTTTTGTTATTTATTTGCAAAAATTATTAGTTTGGCGATGACGTGTGATGTCATCGGGCGGAAAAAACTGTGGTACAGAAAAAAACCCACGAAGTATTTTTTAATTAATATTTTTTGAAAAACCGTGGTATAGGCTATTCGCGAAGTTCGAACCCGCGAAAATCGAAGGAACACTGTATATACTATACAGTCTGATGTTATAGTTTATGTAGGGACGGGTATTTGATACTCATACAATTCAGTGTTTCCTAATGTGATTATTTCAGATTAGAATAAAAGGATGTTCTAAATTACTCTACATGTCTGGTCCCCCCCCCCCCCCATTTAACTGTCTATTTCTTATATGATCAAATATGGTATAAACCTCTAGAAACAGATTTCTTACTAAATATTAAAAAATTCTTGACCTTCTTCATGTGTGACTTTTTTTGGTCTCACAATGAAGACAGTTCTGCAAAAGAACAGCGTATCTGAAGTCTAGAATATAATTATTTTTTTGTTAATTCAGAGATAAACAAGATCACATTTTTGTATATTTTTTCATGTTTTGTTATGTGACAGTTTTGGAGGAGGAGGAAAAAGAATTAGGGACAGAGGTTCTGCTATTGTAACTGTAGTCCAGTTTTTACAAAGAACGCTGAATTATTCATTGGTTTATACCAGTTTAATTTCATAATCACCTGCTACCTGTTATCCTGGAAATAGAGCAGTATGTATTTACAAATGAAATAAGAAGGCCAAAGCTAAAAAGTTGTATGCTTAGGAGTAATTTTTATTTAATGCTTCAGGAATTTACTTCTATGTATACTCTTGGTTTTTGGAAGATGGTTTTGTTATAGATGGGAATCTGACCCAAGAGTATACATCTTCTAACTCAATTATAGTTCTGACCATAACAGAAGGCAAACTATACCAAACGGATAACTCTAAAGATATGAGATGTAACATTGGTGGAGACAACTTGAGCTATTAAAATTCTAAAAACTGAATCCATACAACTGGTTGACTAAAAATGACATTACGGGAATGAGAAGCATGGAAAGAGGGAAATGACAGATTTGTTAGACAGATGGGCTGCCTTTCTCTTTATAGAAAGAGGGGAAAAGATAAGAGCTGCTTAAGTCAGGAATAAAAAAGTTTTCTAGTTTTGGAAACAGGATTTACAGGGTGGATAACAATAGAAACATTCATGAAAGCCTAAACATGTAAGAGAAGCTGAACATAGTGTTCAAATCAAAAGTATACACTTAGTCCTTTTGTAAATACTGGGGAAAAGATCATTAATTTGAACTGAAAATTAATCAAATAAATGAAATATTATATCAATTATGGCGAACCTTTTTTTTCTCGGGTGCCAAAAGAGGGTGGGCGAGCACTATCACGCATGTGCGAGTGCTAAACCCATAATTCAATGGCTGGGGAAGGCAAGAACAGCTTCCCCTGCCCGCCCCGAGGCCCTCTGGAGGCTGGAAACGGCCTGTTTCCCAACTTCTGGTGGGCCCAGTAGGCTTGTGTTTAGCCATTCCCAGGCTCCAAAGACTCCGGGGATTCCCAGCAGCACAAGAATGGGCACCGGAGGTGGGGATTCCCAGCGAGGGAAGACTCAGGGAAATCCCAGCAATGCAAGAATGGGCACTTCGGGTGGCAACGGAAGCCCGGAGATGGGGATTCCCAGTGAGGGAAGGCTCAGGGAAATCCCAGCAGCGTAAGAACAGGCGCTTCGGATGGCAACGGAAGTCCAGAGGCAGGGATTCTCAGAGGCGCAAGGCAAAAAGAGTGACTTTTGGGATGGGTTTGCATGCATTATTTGCTTTTACATTGATTCCTATGGGGGAAATTGTTTCTTCTTATGAACTTTTTTACTTATGAACCCGGTTACGGAATGAATTAAGTTCGTTAGTAGAGGTACCAGTGTATTTTGTATAATTAAAACCAAATATAATAAATATAAAAGCTGAGAGAACTTACAAATAACTCCCAGCCCAAAATTCATATATATTGAGCTATGCTAATGACTCGTCCTTAAAGCCTCCACATTCTTAATCAGTTGAAGTTTCCAAAGGCTTTCTAGAGACAGACCCATATAAAGACTAAAATACTATGGGAGTGATCCTGAGCATAGTCTCTGAATACAGAAATGGGCATAACCAATGGTGGGATTCAGCCAGTTTGCACCAGTGCAGTAGAACCAATTGTTAACTGTTTGCTTAGTTTGCCAAACCAGCTGAAGCTTTTCCCCTTCCCTCCCAGTCTCTCCTTACCTCCCAGCTGCCCGAGCCTCCCAAACTTCCTAGAACCATTTTGCACCATGGGAGCAAACGTTTTTAGCTTGGACAGCCTCCTGAAGCACTCTGCCCGGGCGTTGCTGGCCAAAATGGAGCCTCTGTGGGCCGAATCCACTTATTCCTCCACACCCCATTTCCATGGCTTTGCTATACTTATTTTCAAAAGAGGCTGACCCACATGGCAGAGAAGCCAAAGTTTTTTATTCAGAAGCAGGTGAAGCTGTAAGAAAGTGAGATGTAAGGGAAACAGCTTTCTGCATCTGCATGAAAGACCACGAGGGCTGCATGCTTAGTTTGGGACAGTTATGGGCTCCTACGGGTCCAGTCAGGTATGCAGAACTGGTAGGAAAATATTGATTTTTTTTCTTTTCCCCCCTTCTGGTATGTATTTCCTATCACAGTAAATGAGTTTGAATGTATATCATTTTAGAAGAGCTGTGCATGCGTGTGTGTGTGTGTGTGTGTGCATACACATATAATTTATATTGCAGATAATGTATATTTTTGTGTGCCTGTGTGTAATGTGTATGTACACATATGGCATATATACTGTACATAGAATTAAATAGTATATTTTGGATGTTCAGTAATAGTAAATAGATAGGGAAATTGTATTCTTTGAGGCAAGGAGAGGCCAGGCACCCTATCCCTAACCCAAACCCTTGACATGAGTGACGTCAAGTTGGCCACCTTTAAGTCAGTCACATGACCTTTAAGTCACCCCCCCAGTCACATTATTGTCAAGCCACTCCCACCTGGTCACATGGCCAACAAGCCACACCCACAAAATAAGCCACGCCCAAAGTGTGGTAGTAAATTTTTTTGCAGCCCTTCACTGATTTGGGGCCAGTTCGCTGGCCCAGTTCGAATGAGCAGCTTCAGGGATTGGGGTGTGGCAGCCAATCAACAAGGGGTTTGCAATTCAGTCCAATGAGACAAAGGAAACAAGCTCTTCGTTGATTGGCTGCTGTTGATAGTTCAGTCCCTGAAGCTGTCCTGAAGCAAGAGGCCTGCTGGCCACATGGCCCCAAGCAAAAGTCTTTTACTCAGAAGCTGGTAAAAAAAAAATTCCTTAGATTTAACGTTCTTACATGTTTGCCATCATCTGAATAAAACACTTTGGATTCTCTTTCAGTGGGTCAGCCTCTTCTGGACTTCTGGAGATCTTCAAAAAGTAATTAATCCATGGGAAATGGGGTGAGGAGGAGTAAGTGGAATCTGGGATGCTAGGAATCTGTGGAACCTGATGGAGCTGGATGTGGGGGGAAGCAGTTGTCAGGACCCCAGGGTAGCATGAGGCTTCTCAGTGGATTGGGGGAGGCCTTGGATGCTCCAGCACAAGGTCCCACATGATGTTCTGCACTCTGAGATAAAGCCCTTCATGGCATCGGACCAGAATATCTCCGAGACCACCTTCTGCTGCATGAATCCCAGTGACCGATTAGGTCCCACAGAGTCGGCCTTCTCCGGGTCCCGTCAACTAAATATTGCCGGTTGGCGCGCCCCAGGGGAAGAGCCTTCCCTGTGGAGGCCCCGACTCTCTGAAACCAGCTCCCCCCAGAGATTAGAACTGCCCCTACCCTCCTTGCCTTTCGTAAACTCCTCAAAACCCACCTTTGTCGTCAGGCATGGGGGAATTGAGATATCTCCCCCGGGCCTGTATAATTTATGTATGGTATATTTGTAGGTATGTCTGCTTATAAATAGGGTTTTCTTAACTACTTTAAATTTTAAATTTTAAATTATTAGATTTGTTATGAATTGTTTTATTATGTTGTGAGGCGCCCCGAGTCTACGGAAAAGGGCGGCATACAAATTTAATAAATAAATAAATAAATAAATAAATAAATAAATAAATAAATAAATAAATAAATAAATAAATAAATTTGATGACCTGAGCATTCGATTAACAAATGCATTGGGGAAAGCAAGGAGTGATCATGTTCATTTAATGTGATTCAATCAAACAAATCCTCAGGTTACAAATTAATTGGCAGGCTCTATCACATTTGTAACCGGAAGATTACCTGCATAATGAGAGGGAGGGAGGTTCTCATGGAAATCCTGCCTTCACACTATATGAGTCCCGTGTCATGCTCACCCGGCCACACCCATCCAGACACATGACCATCCAGCCATGGCTACTCAGCTGATCATTAGGGCAGAGAACTGGTTGTTAAATTATTTGACTCCCACCACTGGACACAACTGTTACACAAGATGGATTTGCATAAAGACTCTTCTAATGATCACATCACCTACTCCTCGGGCAGGACTTGAAAATCCATGAGGACTCTCATGTTGTGCACCAACTCTGGGGAATGCTACTCTATTTGGGTTATTGATAAAACAACTCCAGAATATGCCATCTAAAACCTGGAGACATTCGGTTCTGCTTGGGTTGGAATGTCCATCCCTCATCACTTCTAGCACCGGTAAGCACTTTTACTGAATCATTTGTACAATCCAGTACACAGATGTACACCTGGGTATTAGCAGCATGTTTGTGATATCTCCCCCCTGCTGATAGATTATCTCACCCAGCAGCTTCATTCTCTAGGCTGCCCAGCCAAAATCTATCTTTGAGCAGATCCAAGTGACCTTACCCGATAGATATTTAAAATAGTCCTTGGGATGATCCAAGCCAAATCTGTCTCTAAATAATACTAATTAAAAAAGCTCTGAGACAGATCTTTAGACAAGCAATATGCTAACATAATTTCTATAGTTAGGTTACAGCGATGTTTGCAATCATCCTCCCAAAAAGATGGCATTTACCCATGGACATCTATTATAATCTTTTGGATCCAGATATATTTTTCTCAGAATAATTAAATTTTCTTTTAAAAAAAAATATTTTATTGATTTTCAAAAACAAACATGACAAACATGACATACAACATTTAGCGGAGCTACAGTCGCTCCGCTCAAAGTGGAAGTCATCATTATAATAAAAAAGAAAGAAGGAAAAAAAAGAATATTTTGTTATTTAACATCATTTATGAAATATGTAAAATTATCAATTTTAAAATAATAAGTATCAATGTATATAAAAGTTTATAAAAATCTATATAGCAATTTTTAAGAGAAGAAGGAAGAATTTACATTTATATTGTAAATAATCACCAACTAATACAATTTAACTACTAAATTCAAATATTCAAAGTAATACAACAGCCCACTTATTTCTTTTTCTTTGTTTCCCACCAAGTATATACCTTCTGCCAAATAGCATAAAATTCTGATTCTTCTTGGTTGTTTAACAACGAGCACGACACTTAAACAATAATTAAACGAGCACGACACTTAAACAATAATTTAATTTTCTTAAGGACCATAGTAACCAACTCTTCAGTAATGAAATCACTATTTGTAAAATTCATTCAGATAACCCTGCATTTTACAATAATTCCTCTGAATTTTTCTGTTCATTTCACGTTCCTTTTCTTGGACTGCAGCAGTAGAATAATCCAAATTACTGGTTTTCAAACTCCATTTTGATGGTCTTTTCTGGAACACTGTTTAACGATATAGATATTATAGATGTGAATGAATGTGAATGGTGGATATAATACGATGCAATTGAGACTTAAAGAATTATAATTGGAGCCAAAAAAATGAGCATTAGTGAAAAAAGGTGGTAGTTTAAAATTTAAAATAGAATATTAATTTATAGGATTTATAATTAATGTATAATTTAAATAAATATTTTAAATGAAAATTGATAATTTGTTTTGGAATACTAGACTTTAATTGCATGTAAATAAATATTTATTTAGAGGATCCATTTCCAAAAGTCAGATTTACATTTCTTAATATTTTTTTATTGCAGTTGATACCACAGATGTTGCTTTGCTTCAAATCTATATTCTGATTACTGAACATTTTTGTTTTATATTTTTGTCATGCTAATTCTGTTTCAAATATACTATGAATATAGTCGATGATAATTTATTTTCCACATCTTTTCATGGTAAGCAGTGTTATGCAAAGTAGGGAAGAAGAATAAGAAATTAAAGGAATGATATGAAGAAAAGTAGAACCTTGATTTCATGTACCATGTTCCAATTTGGTAAGCTGCAAATTCAGTATTCTGAATTTGATTTCACATTTTCCCTCCTATATAATGAACAAGGTACATTATTTCCAAAGACTATAAACAATGTTCATACATTTTATAGAAATGTATGTACCTTGTGTACATTCAAATTTGATAAACTTTGTTTCAATAGACATCTGTGCCCTTCAAATGGCCTATAGACTTAATTTTTTATGTCTAACAAAATGTAATTTTACAAATACCATATCCCTATCTTTCTATGCATGCAAATCATCCCTTTCCCCTATCAAATCCATCCACCACACTGCTACACACTGCTGTATTGTGTGTTTCTGTGTTTCTCTTTTTAAGGATATTGTCAGTCATCATAACTTTCCTGATCCTTATTCTTTTATACATTTTTGTAATTTGATCCTCTTTCATTCACTCTATACAACCAAAGTGAGCCTGGAGGTTCCAAACTTTTTTTACCAGGCTGGGTAAAATCTTCAGTGGAATTTAGAGAATGCCAGCATTGGTGTTTTCTGCTTATAAATGCTTCATGTAATCAGTAGGTCTTGTGATGGGAGGTCGCATCAGGTGGAGGATGGGTCATGTGATGGATCAAATGTGGGTTGTTAAGGAGTGTGCAGAACCCTTGAGTTATCAAGGACATGCACAGAGGAAAATATGGGATTCCAGCAGATATCCAGGAGTATTTATTCAGTCATACAAGATAGATACATTAATGTGCTTACTTTAGAAATAGCACAGTCAGGTTTAACAGTTAACATCTCTCAATACAATAATAATATTACAAGCCTGTCTTACATAGCAGACATACATTACAGCTTACAAATACATCACACTATCATTGAGCTTACTACATCAGTCCCTGTGAATCAGAAGAAGGAGCAGAGAGAGCAGAGAGAGAGAGAATCATGCTTCTGGCTCCCTCTCATGGCAATTTGCAACACAACCTCTTAAAGTTATAGTACAGTGTTCCCTCGATTTTCGCCGGTTCGAACTTCGCAAAAAGTCTATACCACGGTTTTTAAAAAATCTTAATTAAAAAATCTTAATTAAAAATTTCACGGTTTTTTCCCCTATACCACGGTTTTTCCTGCCCGATGATGTCATATGTCATTGCCAAACTTTCATCTGCCTTTAATAAATATTTTTTTTAATAAACTTTAATAAATAAACATGGTGAGTAATAATCTAAATGGTTGCTAAGGGAATGGGAAATTGTAATTTAGGTGTTTAAAGTGTTAAGGGAAGGTTTGTGATACTGTTCATAGCCAAAAATTGTGTATTTACTTCCGCATCTCTACTTCGCAGAAATTCGACTTTCACGGGCGGTCTCAGAACGCATCCCCCGCGAAAATCGAGGGAACACTGTACTTCAATACAATCATTCATTGTTAGCTTATTTATATATTGCAAACCCAACTGTTTTGTACATAGTGCTAACAAAGTGAAAGTCTTGTGATAGGTCAACCAAAGTACTCAAACTTACATCAACAGTGGGGAAAAATACTTCAGTCTGGTTTGATCAAAATCAAAATCACTAAGTAGAAGGTGTTGTAAAAAATTAAAAATAGGAAGAAGAACACTTATTTCTTTTCTTTACATTTTCTGGGGTTGCAAAGTCTGTAGACTGATTTTGTAGAGAAATTCTATTAATTTAAAATGGTTACAAAAATTGAAAATATAAAGTATAAAATATTACAATAAAATTGATGCCAAATGCAAAATTAAAGTAAAATATGAAAATATAATTACTAAAACTTCACAAAAGCAGTGCTTTTGACACATGTATCTTTTTAGAAGTATTCATTTCATGCCTGATGAAAAATTCTTTCCTGTGTACCCGCGCTGGAAGTGGGGCTATCTTCAAAAATCTTTCCTACTGATATAAACTAACCAAGACATTTCACAGTGTGAAAATCACTTTCCACAATTATTGAGCCTTCTATCATTTATTAATTTATTCTGCCATTAAATTTAGCTGACACATAATATATATATTTTTAAAGTCAATTCCACCCCTTTAAATCATGTCCAGTGGGCAACTGGAACCAAGGTTAAACAGTATAGAAGATAAAATAAAACTCTTTGCCACCATAGTTCATTCACTAGAGTCTATGCATGTCCCAAAAGGAACATCTAATTCTACTGCAAAACAATGCCTCCGACACCAAAGCATCTAGGACAGCAAAAAAAAAAGGATACCATGTTTGATGCTACTTGAAGTTACTGATAAGTTTAAAAAACTAGCAGGATCCTATTCTTATGATCTGATAATTTTAAATTATAGGTCATCATTCACCGAGACAAAGCAGTCTCAGTACAACTTCCCAGGCAAACTTTATACCAAGAGATTTCATATAACCGCTAAACCCATTAAATGATTAGAAGAACGTTGATCAGCTCCCTAGAGTTATTGTAAAAAGCAGAGACTTTGGTAAGATACTTTCATATTCTGATAAATGTTATGGAAACAGTAATGTTTTAAATTCAAAGACTGAATTTAAGGCCCACTCTGTGGGACCGATTAGGTCCCACAGAGTGGGCCTTCTCCGGGTCCCGTCAACTAAACAATGTCGGTTGGCGGGGCCCAGGGGAAGAGCCTTCTCTGTGGCGGCCCGGCCCTCTGGAACCAACTCCCCCTGGAGATTAGAACTGCCCCTACCCTCCTTGCCTTTCGTAAGCTCCTTAAGACCCACCTTTGTCGTCAGGCATGGGGGAACTGAGACATCTCCCCCGGGCATATACAATTTATGAATGGTATGTTTGTTTGTATGTATGTGTGTTTAGAAAATGGGGTCTTTTAAATATTTTTAAACAGTAATTTAGATTAGATTAGATTAGATTTATTGGATTTATATGCCGCCCCTCTCCGCAAACTCGGGGTGGCTCACAACAATAATTAAAAAAACAGCACAGTACATAATAGATTTCTTGTAAATTGTTTTCACTTTGTTGCGAGCCGCCCCAAGTCTGCGGAGAGGAGCGGCATACAAATCTAAATAATAAATAAATAAATAAAATAAATAAAATCAAAGGGAATTACAAACAGATATCAGTTGTTATTATCTGTATTTGTTGTGATGGACCAATTATTAGTCAAAAATGTTCTTTTATTTAAACTTACTAAAATAACATACCAAAGGTTAGAGAATAATATTGTACCGTTTTAAAAGGGTCAATCTGAGTATAAATATTCTGTGCCACTCCCCACACAGGGACTCTAAGCATTTTCCTCCACAAATAGAGGGATCTAAAACAAGGTTGCAGAGATAGAAATAGTTTCTTTCTTATAACAGAGGAACGCTTGTGCTGATTAACAGGACCGTAGATAAAATTAAATAAGTCCTTGCTCTTGACTCAAAACATAGTCTGGCAAGAAATTAATTTAATCATTATAGAAATGTGTTTTACATAGTTCTAGGTAAAAATAACCCACCCATCAATTTGAATCAAAGTATTGATGGTCAGTCCAATTAAACAAAAATATATTATATGAATGAATTTATGAAATGATGGCTTTGAGGCTTCTAATTAAAAACTTCAGGGTCCCAGAGCAGTTCCCACTTTTTTTATTGCCAGAAAAGACCCCAAGATGCAAGTTTAGCTGCATTTCAGTTTAGAACAGCACAAGCTGTTCTAAACTTCAATTAGAACTGTCAAATCATTTCACTTTTCTTGCTTGACTGTTTTGCATTCTTTTGCAAGCAAATCCCTCTCCTTCCAGATACTCTTTTGTAGTATCAAACTGTAAAACTATTCCTATGGAGATTTAATAATAATATCTATATTTAAGAAAAGAACTTGCAGAACCTGGACGCAAACTTTAATTTGTCTCTCAGCATCTGACCTGATCTAGTGATGACTCTCCTATAAATAAATCTTTGATCTTTCTTTGGTCTGTCTTGTGACACACCCATAACAGGCTTAGTGTCTGAATTGGCATGTTAGGTCCCATGGTACTTTTCTTCATGAACCTTCCTCTGGGTTTCCCCCTCAAATATTTTATGAATGTCCCTCCACTCAAGAACAGATAAGCCTTCAGTAGTACAAAAAAACATGAACCATCTACTTTAAGATCACTAGATATTTTTTCTTGGATTAAGATATAATGTTCCACATCCATCAGAACCAAGGCAGTTTTAACCACTATTAAACCCTTAGCTGCCTACAATCATGGCCATAATAAAGCTCCTGCACCACCACCACCCCCAGTGTTCTTTTTTAATCTAAATGTGTCCTTCGCTTTTTAAATCTTAATGTGTCATTCTCTGGGTTTTAAAACTTCTTCCTTTAGATAAGTGCAGTGTACCTGCACTTCTCCTTTCTCCCATAACCATCATGAGAATCTAATATGAGAATCTAAACTATCATCTATTTGTAACTCCTATTTGTAGCAGCAAAGTATAGCGTTCAAAATTAGGTCAGAACTATTTGGATATATAGATAGGTCTCCAAAGATCTACGCAAGGGTCCTCTTTATAGACTTTAGTTCCGCAATCAATACCAGCAGTGAAGGGCTACCAAAATTTTTACTACCACACTGTGGGGCGTGGCTTATGCAGGACGCCCTGCATTTTCTTTCAACATATTTCAGTGCAAATTGGGTGCTCTGGGATGCAGCTCCATTTTCGTTACCACACTGCCCCCCCCTGTCCAGGCAGTAGCCCACCCCAAATACCATCATACTGGACATTCTTCTAACTAAACTAAATCAACTAGTGGTACCTGAACACACCTGTAAGTGGATCACAAGCTTTCCAGTAGACAGGAAGCAGCAGGTGAAGCTAGGCAAAATCATATCAGATACTTGTGCAATTAGCACAGCCCTCCCTCCCCCCAAGGCTGTGTACTCTTACCACTTCTCTCTATATACCAATGACTGCATCTCAAAATACCGTAATCCATCTGTTAAACTACTGAAGTTTGCAGATCATACAACAGTAATTGGTCTCATTTGTTGCAACCAAACCAAGACAGACACAAACTTCAGAGAATAATCAGAATTGCAGGAAAAAAACAATTGTTACCAACCTGGCTTCCATTGAGGACCTGTACATGTGCAAGTCAAAAGAGACTGGTGAAAATATCTACTGACCCCTCACATCCTGGACATAAATTGTTTCTACTCCTTCCCTCAAAACAATGCTATAGATCACTGAAGACCAAGACACAAGAATATTTTTCCCAAACATCATCACTCTGCTAAACAAATAATTCCCTCACCACTGTCAAACTGTTCGCATTATTATTACTATTAGTCTATCACCCATTTCCTCCCATTTATGACTATATGACTGTAACCTGTTGCTTGTATCCTTACAATTTATATTATTTTCTGATTACTTATTTGTACCCTATGATAATCATTAAGTGTTGTTCCTCATGATTCTTGACAAATGTATCTTTTCTTTTATGTATACTAAGAGTATATGCACCAAAGACAAATTCCTTGTGTGTTCAATCACACTTGTTCAGTAAAGATTTCTATTCTATTCTATTCTATTCTATTCTATTCTATATCTGCAAATACCAGCAAGACACTATGGAGGAAAGCAGTCTCATCATAAAATCCTAAATCACATAATGTATTTTATAAATTAGAAATCATATAATTGATTTTGCTTTATAAAACGTAGAGCACTTCTTCGCCAAGTAGCCTAGCTTTATCTCAGGCTCCATGATGGTGGCGTTCTCTTAGCCCAGGCCATGATTTAAGCCTATCACAAAACAAGACCCAGAAGAGATAATAGAAGAAAACTTAGACAATGCATTCTTATGTTAACAGCATCTTCCATTCCACCCCAATTATATTACATTAAGGCTCAGTGATGCTGAAACACTCTTGGATTGTTCATGCTTGTGATTGTGTAGCATGAATTTTAATGCTTACATGGAACGTCCTTCTAAAACTGCCCTCTTCAAACAGTATATTATTGTCGATCCTATCCAGTAGGTATGAAAACTAGAATTTATTTCAGCAATGTGAATCTCTTCCAAATACTTTTATCTAAAGCATGGCTACATAATAGAAAAACCCACAATAGTCAGCAATTGTCTGCATGTATTTATTGTACAAAAGGTTTAAAACTGAAGGCACTGTTTTTATTATTAATAATAAGCCTAAATGGATCCTCAGAATGATGGCTTCAAGATATTGATAGAATGTTATCATTCTATCACATCCCCAAATATTGTTATTGGAATGTAAAAGATGTTATTCATCTAAATAAATGAACTCTTCCAAGACATTGTTGACATACACAGGGCACATTTGTGATGAGAAGAGCTGCTACCTTCCTGACACTCTAGCAAGATGTACAGTGTTCCCTCGATTTTCGCGGGTTCGAACTTCGCGAAAAGTCTATACCACGGTTTTTCAAAAATATTAATTCAAGAATACTTTGCGGGTTTTCCCCCTATACCACAGTTTTTCCCGCCCGATGATGTCATATGTCATCGCCAAACTTTCATCTGCCTTTAATAAATATTTTTTTTAATAAACTTTAATAAATAAACATGGTGAGTAATGATCTAAATGGTTGCTAAGGGAATGGGAAATTGCACTTTAGGGGTTTAAAGTGTTAAGGGAAGGCTTGTGATACTGTGTATTTACTTCCTCATCTCTACTTCACGGAAATTCGACTTTCGCGGGCAGTCATCCCCCGTGAAAATTGAGGGAACACTGTATAGCATTTCTGTCTGGCATATTCACAAGATTAAAGGTTCAATTTTAGTCGTGATAATTATACTATGTACCTATAGCTGATATTTATTTATTATTGATTAAATGTAATTTAAATTAGCACAAGACTAGAAGTTCTGTTTGGTGTTAGACTGAGCATTCAGAGTTATGTAGCATAGGGACAAGAATGTTGAATTTGGAATGCAATCTCAAGTTCTCACTTAAAACGTTTTCTGGGTAATATGGAGCTAATCATATATCTTAATGCCAGACATCTCATAAGACTGTTTTGTGGATAAAATTAGAGGCAGAAATAATTTGTATATTGGCTTGAGCTTTTTCATGACAAAAGACAAAAAAGAAAAAAGAAATAGGACGATAAAAAATTAAATGTTATCAGGCATTATGGTATCACACTTTAGAATGTAGATGTGGTCAATGAGTTATTAAAGTGATAAACCAGGTATTTGCCAAGAATATTAAATTGTTGTGGTATGCAACAATAGTGATGTATTAGATATTAGACAACCCTCCTCCAATCAGTTTATTATATCTCAAGTCTTTCAGAATTTTGCAAGTCTGAATGTGCTTGAAATGGTTCATCAAGCTTTTTCAGAATGCATTTAATGCACAATGCACATCTTAATCACTCCCCTCCCTCCTGTTACCTTTCTGAGTTATAGAAGTAAGTCTTGTATGAAATCCCCCCCCCCCCAAGTTTCAGTTCTGCCCTGGGCTCAGGTTGTTTTCATCTGGCAGTTGTTTGTAGTAGCAATTCCATCTATGCCTCAAGGCCATTCCCTTGGTGCCTTAGACAAATACTGCCTCTTTTATCCTTTGGGATGCTGATCCCTTCTTTCTGTGCTTCTCATCTTTGCATAGAGAAATTTCTCACTGTCTTTTCTTGCATTCTCTTCCTTGAGTCTAATACAGTTCTCTCATTGTTATTTTGTTTTATTATCCTTGTTAGACCACCCTACAGGTAGTCCTCAATTTATGACCACAGTTGACCCCAAAATTTATTGGCAAAGCAAGATTATGTTAAGGGAGCTTTGTCCCATTTTATGACTGTATGTATGTACGTATGTACGTATGTATTTATTTATTTATTTTCAAATTCAGCAAAAACATGTGACGCACACACACATATACATATATCCATATCTACACAAATAATATATATATAACTTCTTCTTTTTCTAGGTATATATTACTATCCTAATGCTGCCTCCTTTACTACCTATTTTGTCATCTGGGTCTACCACCTTTAATTCGCCATTTCCCTCCAATTCAGTCAGTGTTCTTTGTTTATTAGTTTATTAGTTTATTAGTTTATTAGCTTATTAGCTTATTAGCTTATTAGCTTATTAGCTTATTAGCTTATTTATTTATTTATTTATTTATTTGTTTGTTTATTTGTTTGTTTGTTTGTTTGTTATATTTGTATGCCGCCCCTCTCCGGAGACTCGGATGTTAGTGATAACTGTTAAATTGGTAACACTTTGTTATGTGAATTTGGCTTCGCCATTGACTTCGTTTGCCAGAAAGTTTCAGATGGTAATTGCATGACCCTGGGACACTGCAACTGTCATAAATACATTGCCAAGTACCCCAATTTTGACCACATGAGCATTGAACATTCCATGGTCATAAGTGTAAAAAACTTCAGTCACTTCAAAAATGGTTATAAATATAATAATTGAAGTGCCACAAATCGGAGGTAAATCTCAGGATGAGACTTGGCAGGGGCTAAGAGTCAGAAAATTGAAGGAAGAGACGGAGAAGCTAATTGTGACTACACAACACCAAGACTTTAGAACAAATGCATACAAAACCAGAATTGAGAAGACAGTAATAGACAGCAAGTGCTGCCTCTATAAAGAAGCTGAAGAAACAAGCGTTCACAATCTTGCAAGGATTGTACAGAATGACTACAAACAACAGCATGATAAAGAAGCAGCAATGGTGCATTGGAATATCATGAAGAAGCTAAATTGTTCTGGGATTTTAAAATTAAAATGGACAAGCAACTGCCACATAAAGCCTAGACTTAACAATTGTCAATAAGAAAGACAAAAAAGTTTGGATAGTGACAGTATCAGTATCTGGAATAGTAAAAAAGAAGACAGGACTGGAGGAAATACAAAGACCTCCATATAGACGTAGATCAAACTGTGGCAAAAGCAAACAAAGGTAGTATAAAAAGTAATAGGCTATGGAATTTTTAAAATAGCATTAAAATTAATTATATAAGAATAAATGACTATTTGAAGAATTATAAGATAGAATGAAATAGTTTATATTATAAACTTAGAAGTGTTTATTTTTTCTTTTCTCTGTACAGTGATCCCCCGATCATTGCGAGGGTTCCGTTCCAGGACCCCCCGCAACGAGCGGGTTTTCGCGAAGTAGTGCTGCGGAAGTAAAAACACCATCTGCGCATGCGCAGATGGTGTTTTTACTTCCCAGCAGCGAGGAGCCGAAGATTGGGGTTTCCCCGCCGCCCACGTTCGCCTTTGACTTCGGGACTCAGTTGGTAAACCGCGCGGCTGTTTTAAAACGTCGCCGCCGGCATGTCCCGAAGCCAAACAAACCCGGGTGGCCGGGTGAGCAGCGAGCGAACGGCGGGTGGCCGGGCGAAGGGCGGGCTCGCTGCTCGCCCGGCCACCCAGGTTCGTTTGGCTTCGGGACATGCCGGCGGCGACGTTTTAAAACAGCCGCGCAGTTTACCAACTGAGTCCCGAAGTTCGCCTTTGACTTCGGGACTCAGTTGGTAAACCGCGCGGCTGTTTTAAAACATCGCCGCTGGCATGTCCCGAAGCCAAACGAACCCGGGTGGCCAGGCGAGCAGCGAGCGAACGGCGGGTGGCCGGGCGAAGGGCGGGCTTGCTGCTCGCCCGGCCACCCGGGTTCGTTTGGCTTCGGGACATGCCGGCGGCGACGTTTTAAAACAGCCGCGCAGCTTCCCAACTGAGTCCCGAAGTTTGCCTTTGACTTCGGGACTCAGTTGGTAAACCGCACGGCTGTTTTAAAATGTCGCCGCCGGCATGTCCCGAAGCCAAACGAACCCGGGTGGCCAGGCGAGCAGCAAGCGAACGGCGGGTGGCCGGGCGAAGGGCGGGCGAACGGCGGGTGGCCGGGCGAAGGGCGGGCGAGTGGCGAACGGGGGAAGACCCAGGGAAGCAGCCCAGCAGCTGATCTGCCCGGCGCCATCTACGCATGCGTGCCCATAGAAAAAAAGGGCGCGCATGCGCAGATGGTGTTTTTACTTCCGGGTTCAAAAATCGCCATATAGCCATTTCGCAATCATCGGGAGCGCAATACCCGGGGGATCACTGTATTACTAATAATTTGTTTATTTCTCTTTTTAGATATATATACATATACAAGTACAGTGGAACCCCGACATAAGAGCTGCTCTACTTAAGAGCAACTCGAGATAAGAGCTGGGAGGGGAGAGATATTTTTGTTCTACTTACAAGCCCAAATTCGAGATACAAGCGCCAAGGAGCTGTCTCCTGAAGCCAAACGCTAACTTCCGCGTTCGGCTTCAGGAGACAGCTGCGAAGCGGCGCGCGTGTTTTAAAAGGTTGCAGCCGGCCTGGGGGGCTCGGGGGGGGTGCTTGCAGCTTTCTTTCTTGCTCTTTTTCTTTCTCTCTTTTACCTTCCCTTCCTCTATTTCTTCTTTTCTTTCTCCTTCCCACCTTCTTCCCTCCCTCCCTCCCTTCACTCATTCCTCTCTTACTCTCCCCTTTCATAAGTTTCCTTGCTTCCTTCCTCTGTTCCTGTCCCTTCCCCCTTTCTTTCTTTCTTTCTTTCTTTCTTTCTTTCTTTCTTGCTTTCTTTCTTGCTTTCTTTCTTGCTCTTTTTCTTTCTCTCTTTTACCTTCCCTTCCTCTATTTCTTCTTTTCTTTCTCCTTCCCACCTTCTTCCCTCCCTCCCTTCACTCATTCCTCTCTTACTCTCCCCTTTCATAAGTTTCCTTGCTTTCTTCCTCTGTTCCTGTCCCTTCCCTCTTTCCTTCCTTCCCACCCTCCGTCCATTCATTCACCCATTCCTCTCTTGATCGCTTAAAGCCGGTCCCTGGTGCAAAAAGGGTTGGGGACCTCTGTCCTACAGGATTGGGTGGCAGAGAAGTTGAACATATGTAAATTTAAAAGTTTAAGAAAGTTTACAAGTTAAGTGAAAGAAACTTCATTATTCATTTATATGTACATGTACATTTCTTCATTAAAAACATGTCTTTCTGCATAATTTAGACTAACTTTGTGAGTTTTTTGAGGGTTGGAACCAATTAAAATTATTTACATTAATTCCTATGGGGAAAAGTCGTTCGAGATAAGAGCTGCTCGACTTAAGAGCCCAGGTCCAGAACGAATTAAACTCGTATCTCGAGGTACCACTGTATATAACTTTTTAAAATACAAATAAATTTAATTAACAAGTTTAATATTAAAAATATAGAATTAAATTCAACAAGAATGTAATTTACAAGTGTGGTACTTCTGCATAGATCTGGTAACAGTTAGGGTTTTTTATATTCTGTATTAGTTAGACTTCTATGACAAGCGGAGTAATGGCAGCTCCTTAAATGTTTAATGTTGTATGTCTTTGTTTGTCCTTTTTTGAAAATAATAAAAAAATATTCAAAAAAATATAAAAAGTAATAGGCACCGTCAATGCAATCCCAAAACATTCCTTCTTTATCCCCTTATATAGAGCGCTGGTGAGACCACGTTTGGAATACTGTGTTCAGTTCTGGAGACCTCACCTACAAAAAGATATTGACAAAATTGAATGGGTCCAAAGACAGGCTACAAGAATGGTGGAAGGTCTTAAGCATAAAATGTATCAGGAAAGACTTAATGAACTCAATCTGTATAGTCTGGAGGACAGAAGGAAAAGGGGGGACATGATCAAAACATTTAAATATATTAAAGGGTTAATATAGAAGAGGTTAATAAGAATATAGAGAAGAGAAAGAAAGAGAGGAAGTTGCAATACAATAAAACATAGAAACATAGGAGTCTGAGGGCAGAAAAAGACCTCATGGTCCATCTAGTCTGCCCTTATACTATTTTCTGTATTTTATCTTAGGATGGATATATGTTTATCCCAGGCATGTTTAAATTCAGTTACTGTGGATTTATCCACAGTAACTAAGGTCCAGGAGGGAAGTGTTAAATAAGGTCCAGGAGGGAAGTGTTTTTAATAGGAAAGTGAACACAAGAACAAGGGGACACAATCTGAAGTTAGTTGGGGGAAAGATCAAAAGCAACATGAGAAAATATTATTTTACTGAAAGAGTGTAGATCCTTGGAATAAACTTCCAGCAGACGTGGTAGATAAATCCACAGTAACTGAATTTAAACATGCCTGGGATAAACATATATCCATCCTAAGATAAAATACAGAAAATAGTATAAGGGCAGACTAGATGGACCATGAGGTCTTTTTCTGCCCTCAGACTCCTATGTTTCTATGTTTTATTGTATTGCAACTTCCTCTCTTTCTTTCTCTTCTCTGAAGGTGGGGCAAACTCAAACTGTAGGCAAGAGAGCATGCTGGAAGAGCATAGAGACAGGGGGCATGTAGAACAATGCAGACCCAATACACGCTCATGGGCAAAAAAAGATGTTAGAGGAGACAATGTGGATAGCTAAGGAAGGGAGGAATAACAACAAGGGGGAAAAATAATGATTAGTACACCCAAAGTAGTGACTCATAACCCTACTCTACCCTGAGGAAAGAGAAAGAGGCAATACACAAAAGATAAAGAAGCAAGAGCAATTCCACCTGTTTACATGACTAAACTAGCAACAACAAAGCTAATTACAGGAGGTAAGAAAGAGTGTGGGCCTGTGATGCAGGCAATGAGCAAATTGAGCAGCATTATATAAAATCGACTGTCTTCAATGGGGATTTTAACACTCTGACAACGTTAGTAGAGGACTAACAAAAGCTTAGTTAATTTTAGTAATTTTTAATAAATTTTAACCATTCCGGAGATTGCAATGATGGCTGTTGCCTATATATATATATGTGTGTGTGTGTGTGTGTGTCACATGTTTTTTTGCTGAATTTGAAAATTAAGGGAGACTAGAATAGATCTATTTCGGCCTTATTTTGGCCTCATCAGCTAGCCATACCCTCACTGGGACTTGAGCCTGCAACCTTTGCCTTGTAAGGCAGAGAATTAACCTCTAGGCTACAGTATCCAATCCCTTCAGCTCTACACCAGGGAAGGGTTACATATTTTTGTGTCGAATCACCCTGGTGTATTGAATGAACATCACAGCTCCTATTTTTGCCTCTCTGCCCAACCTAGGGCCATTTCCAAGGCAGTTAATTTTATTGATAGCTGACAATTCTATCTGTATGGGTCACATGTTTTTTTGCTGAATTTGAAAATTAAGGGAGACTAGGATAGATCTATTTCGGCCTTATTTTGGCCTCATCAGCTAGCCATACCCTCACTGGGACTTGAGCCTGCAACCTTTGCCTTGTAAGGCAGAGAATTAACCTCTAGGCTACAGTATCCAATCCCTTCAGCTCTGCACCAGGGAAGGGTTACATATTTTTGTGTCGAATCACCCTGGTGTATTGAAGGAACATCACAGCTCCAATTATATATATATCCCGTAATTTTCATTATCAGCAAAAATATGTTACACACACCCACATACACATGCACACACACATGGTGAACTTGTATTCACAATTCTTCACCTAATTTGACATGCTAAATTATTAAGTAATACCTTTGAAATAAAAATTCTATGCGATAGCGTCAAGTGTGATTCTAGTAATGCATTATTTTATTCAGTTTTTCCTCTTTTTTCTGTTTTGGTTATTGCATTGCTTCTTAATTAATATTTGTTCTGTTTTGTTTAATGAGGTACAAAATGCTATTCAGAATGAAGTTTAATTACTTTTTCTTTAAATAAAAAGCCAGATCATATATCTTTTTTCCCAGGGAGGAGGAGAAAGGTAAAGGTTTTCACAACCTTTTCAAATAAAGCATCTCTTCTTTATAGTTCAAGTGACATCTCTATTTAAATTCTACTTAAATTTTAATACCTTTTTTTTCTTTGTTCATAAAGCCCCTGCCTCCCTGCCATGACTCAAAGGAATCTATGCAGGTGTTCAAACAGCATTGCCAAATAGCAGAAGAATACTATGAAGTCAAAAAAGAAATTGCACTGCTTGAAGAAAGAAGGTAAGTTTGTTTCCCTGCCCTCCTCCATCTCACAAATACTCAGTTTGTCATGGAGTCATAAACTGGTTTAGCGATTTAACTAAAGTGAAATAAAAATTCAGTGCATTTATCTCTGTGAATAGGTAAAACATGTGACTTGCATTGAAAGTAGCAAGAGTTATTTGTTGAGGTTGACAGCTGTAGAAATGAAATAAATAAAGTAACAATAAACATAGAATATATACTTTCACAATGTTTCATGTTTCTCTGCCAAGACAGCACCTGGTCTGATTTTACTTACAGAGCAATAATTTTGAAAGTGCTATAGAAACCCAGAGAAATACTGGCATTCAAAGCATTAAGAATACATTGAAATGTTGCATCCAATAACTTAGACTGGCTTTTGCAAAAGAGCAAGTTTTCATGGCTTTAATTAACGAATGGAGAAATCAGCTTTCTTCAACCTGATTCTATAGCGTCTAGGACTGTTAGATGGTTTTCGGTTGTAAAAATCTAAAAGAAACCATTTAAAACAAAATATGATGTTCAATGTGGTAATCTCCCATGGGAGAGGATACATCTGGAATAAAGTCTTAATGAAAATGTGTTTCTTTTTGATAACCAGATGTGAATTTGCGTGCTATATGAACTGATTCACAATGCAGTAAATTTGAAAACAGTAAGACCTATGTGATAAAATCAGTAGTGGATTCTGAATTATTTATCTATCTATCTATCTATCTATCTATCTATCTATCTATCTATCTATCTATCTATCTATCTATCTATTTATTAGATTTATATGCCGCCCCTCTCCGAAGACTCGGGGCGGCTAACAACAATAAAGAAAACAATGTAACAAATCTAATATTAAAAAATAATCTAAAAAACCCCAATTTAAGAAACCAATCATACAAACAAGCATACCATGTATAAATTCTATAAGCCTAGGAGGAAGGGAAAATTTCAATTCCCCCATGCCTTACGACAGAGGTGGGTTTTAAGGAGCTTGCAAAAGGCAAGGAGGGTGGGGGCAACTCTGATATCTGGGGGGAGCTGGTTCCAGAGGGTCGGGGCCGCCACAGAGAAGGCTCTTCTCCTGGGTCCCGCCAAATGACATTGTTTAGTCGACCGGACCCAGAGAAGGCCAACTCTGTGGGACCTAACTGGTCGCTGGGATTTGTGCGGCAGAAGGCGGTCCCGGAGATATTCTGGTCCGATGCCATGAAGGGCTTTATAGGTCATAACCAACTCTTTGAATTGTGACCGGAAATTGATCAGCAACCAATGCAGACTGCGGAGTGTTGGTGTAACATGGGCATGCCTTGGGAAGCCAATGATTGCTCTCGCAGCTGCATTCTGCACGATCTGAAGTTTCCGAACACTTTTCAAAGGTAGCCCCATGTAGAGAATTAGTTTGCTACTGGTTCGTGTGCATGTGATGCTTGTGTACATATGCAGAAGCATCCCAGGCGGTTAAGCAGAGCTTCCCACCGGCACTGCTACAGGAACCAGTCCAAATTGGGAGCAACCCACCACTGTATAAAATATACTTAACCTACTAGTACTACTCATCATTGTAGTTGGATGGAACCAGTAGTGCTCTGGAGGTAGTTTACATAGGTTGACTTCAAATATTGTTTTAGGTTCAGAGGACTAGAAATCTCCTCCCACTCCATTCTTGTGTAGTGAAGGTCCCATTGAACAGACAATCTTAGCAGGCGTGGGTTCCTCTTACCTCCCTCCTACCAGTGTGCATCATGAAGTTTTGTGTGTGCACATTTGCTACGCTTGTGCGCACGCATCCCCTGGTACAATTTTACTTCCATGAATGCGCAGAGGGACAATTTTACTTCTGCACATGCTCAGAGAGATGAAAATTGTCCACAAATTAGGGAAAAATGGCGGTGCGCATGGACTGGCAAAGATAGCACTGGAGCCGTCGTGCCAAAATTGCATCATCGGCAACAACTATCAGAACAGCGCTGGTAGGAACCCACCTCTGAATCCTAGTCAGATGGTGGTGGGACATGGTTCAGCATGCTTCTTTCCTTTTGTTCTCAAGTACAGTACCACAAATCCAAATACACACAGCATCTTCCATTTATTCACGTGGACACCTGCAAGCATACGAAACAGGTGAACCCATTTGCAGGACAACACAAAAAAGAAGTCATGGCACTTAAATTTTCTCAGTAGTTTCCTATATCAAGGAGCAAGAGTGCAAGCAACTGAGAGAGATGTAACACAGAATTGCCTGGCTTCAGCGCCTCTCCCCTTTTTCATGGTGGGTGTTGTTAATAAAATTCAGCTCCTGTTTTATTTATTCCTGAAAGTGTACAATTACAAGGGAGGAAAACAGTTATTGTAATTACTGTATTTAATTGTAAAGAGTTATTGAATGAGAGAAACTATGGCCTTATACTTATCTACTTCAAAGGAGTCAAGCTATGCTGGCTGGAGAATTCTGGGAGTCAAAGTCCACAAGCCTTAAAGTTGCCTAATTTGAACACCACTGGCATATGGATATAGACTGAAAAATAACTACCTGAACAATGGATACAATCCAATTTCTCACAATGAACACTGAAAAATAATGTTTAAAAAATGTCATTGTGTCTGTTAATGAGAGTTTGGGTAAACTCAGTATTAGATGTTTAATTTTATCCTTTAGTATATATTATTATATGTTATGTATAATATAACTTAATATAACCCAGCCATAAAAACAGAAACTAGACTCAGAACACATATTGCAAAACAATCAAGTAGCCTACAAGCTCCAACTACTCAGGATATCACGCCTAATCAACAACCATTAACTAATCAGCATACTTCAGCTACATCAACGACCCCAGATGTTACCCCACTGACTCACCAGGAAGTTTCTACACAGCAGGCAATTGCTGAGCCATCAAACCACACCCAGCCACCAGTATTTATAGAAGGAAGGCAGCTTAGGTCTCGCAGTGTTTGCCTTAGAACAAGGACAGAAACACCAGCCTGAAGATGATGAGTGGGACCTCATCGAAACGTCGCCAGAAATTTCCAAATCCTACACGGGAAGAAACCCGAATATACCAAGACCGTTATAACTTAATATTATATATAATATTATATGTTAGGTTACGTGCTTAAGTTTCAAATGAGTGATTTTTTACCAATATTTGCCATACTATCACTGTTGTTAATTAAAAACAGAACCCAGAACTAATGATTAAAAGAGCCTTCAGTCCTATCCATAGTTGCTTTCCATTAATAACAACTGCAGCAGGGGTATCTGAAAGGGGGGGGGAAATCAAGGGGTTATGCAAAGAATGTGTATAAATACTATACATACTTGCATGCATACATACGTAAATTCGTATGTACGTACATTATGAGACAACTATTATTTCCTTTTAATTCAAATTTAGCTACAGCTGTTAGTGAAATCATACACAACGGATCCGTTATAATGATGAGCATGTTGATTGCCATATTGAACTCACACACCAACCTGAGTTTTCCCAGGAAAAAAACCCTCATACATTTTCCACTAACTGATGTTTTCAGAAAGCAATTATCCTTTTTCTTCTTTTATTCATGGGGCTTTGCATCCAAGCCACGATATCTGTGTTCACCTTTAATATAATCTTTTAAAATAAAAGACATTTAATTTTTGTTTTCCTTTTCAGAAAAGAATTGATCACCAGGCTAGATGAAGCTGAAAAAGAGAACAGGGATGCTGCACAATTAACGAAGGAGTACGCAGATCTGACGGAAGAGAACCGGACACTGACGTTGACCCAGACACAATGTGTCGAACAGCTGGAGAAGCTTAGAATACAGTATCAAAAGAGACAGGGATCATCATAGCCTGAATCAACATATCTGGGCCAATAAAAAATGCAAATCTTGAGTCTGCTGGGTAAATGGATTTTTTTTCTTTCTCTGTCTCAAAGATTCCTTCTAAAGAGTTGGAGCACTTAAACTTGCAGACTATACAGGCATCTATATTTAATGTAATGCTTTCCAGCCACTAGCTAAATATGGATATTAGATATTTTATTTCAAGTAGCATAGTTAGAGGCTTATCAGTCCCTATTATATATGCAAATGGATCAGGTTTCTGTTCTAAAGATATTTCTTTCAGTTTTAAGAAGGTTTAAGTGCATTAGAAACTGGTATGAGTCATCTCTGTTGGAGGGTGCATTACACTAAGATGTATGGCAGGAGGAATGTTAAAATGGGGCAGGCTGTAGCAATGCTGTCTTCTAAATTTGAACTAAGAAAACTGGGAGGAAAACCCAGCAAGAGAGATAGAAAGGTACTCAAATATGGAAGAATATTTAAAAGTTAGCAACGTACTACCTAAATCATTTTCTTTATCATGCTACAGCTAAAAATCTATAAACAAATTATTTGATAGTAACCTCCAAGATATTTAATAATATTTCAATTCTGAATAGATTCTCTTAGAATGTCAGTATAAATTGACAAGGTAATATGTACATTGTAAACAATAAAGAGACAGGGCTATGTTGTACAATGGCATTAAACTTCTTCAAAGTAAATCCTGTTGATTTTAATGGCATTTTTGGTTTGAAATTTAGCTAGGCATTATTCCCAAATGAAGCCTTGAGGATTTAATATTTGACATCAAATTCAAAATGTAACAAAATTAACTATTATACATTTTTAGAAAGAAATTGAAATTGTTACCCTTTTGTGTATAGCATAAGTAGTCTTTCAGCTGTGATTTTATAAAAGCAGTGCTAAATGTGTTGAGACAATCAGCCTGTTTCCAAACCACATTGGATCAGTTTGTTTCCTTTTCTCTTTTTTGTAAAGGATCTTCAATACCACAAAATAATCAGAAGGAAGGAATAGGGATCATTCATCTAACTTGTGCTCTGAAACTATTTTTCAGACTAGGAAAAAGACACAATTATTTCAACAGTATAATAAAAAGAATTATTATACATTTCCATGCAAGTAAATTAATAAGATCTTCAAAAGCAAATTTTATCAGTAATTTTGTTCCATCTTCCCTCCCCATACAGTCAAATAAGGCTAAAGATTAGCTTCTTAAAGAGGAATTCTCAAAATTCTCCCCTGCCTTTCCTCACCAGCCAAACTGCCATGATTCTATTCCACCAATGACAATTGTATGTCAACACAGTCTATGAACTGTTTTCTTTCTGACTTGGTCATAAACTGAATTATCAATGTGGTTTACACAAAGTAGCATTACCATCATAATTGCAATAATTGCAAAAATTGCCACTAAGGAAAATCTTTTTGCCAGTTTTGTTCATGGTGTTGTTAAAACTTGTGTTGCTGTCAAATAACAAACTTAATAAAGTTTGTTTTACTTTATAAAAATCTATTGTTCTGAGACTTCAGAAACTGAAGAAATGTAATATGATACATATATATGTATGTCAGGTACAGAAAAATGATGCCATCATCATATCCTTCCAGAATTATAGGCTGAGGATTAGTCCAAACCAGAATTTGTATTGAAATGTATATGATTCTAAATACAGTAGTACCCCTAGATACGAGCATAATTCGTTCCAGAAGGGAGCTTGTATGTCGAGCAACTCATATCTGGAACAAATTGCTTTAGACTTTGTTTTTCCCCTCCGAGATAACCAAAAGCAAGGATTCTTGCGCCACCTAGGGGATGCTCGGCTCGTATCCCGAATTTGAGCTTGGGACTGGAACAGAAATTTCTCTCCCCTCGTGGCTCGTATCTTGAAATACTCACATGTGGAGCAGCTCGTATCTAGAGGTACTACTGTATACATAACTTTAAAATAAATTCAGTAGCATGAAATTAGCCTTACTTCTAAACACATGAAGCTAGGATCAAGAATCTAGAAATTATTTGTAAAAAAAACAACGGAAAAGTAACACAGAGATATGAGGTGAATTATTTTATTATATGATTGTCCGTTGGAATTTCAATCCTACACATATGACTTGAAAGTAAATTCAGGTTGGGATTTGCTTTTTGGTAATTTGTTTAGGTTTGTGATAAAAAAAATAGTTAAGTCTTACATTCATATTTTGGTGAACTTTCTAGAAGAAATGGCTAATCTTAGAAAAATATTTTAAATGTTTCCTTCTTTTTCTCCACAAACTTGTTTTCCATGAATCAGCTAAAATGTGTTTGTTATATTGCTGTTCTATTCGCACAATATTTTTTTCATTAAAAACAATTTTAAAAAACAATCTTATTCCTGAATTTCATTACACTGCCTAAAATATTGAACTACTAATAGCGGGTTTTAGATAGACACATCTTCAGAACTAGCCAAGATGTTACACATTGGTAACATCTTCAGAACTAGCTATCTTTTTTATAAGCAAGCATCCACTTCATAATAAGAAAACACATCAAAGTTATATCAGGCCTGTATCTTTTTTATTACCACAGACTTTAAAAATTCCTCACTACCCCCACCAACCTATCTGTTCTCCACAATGAAAAACATCAAATTTAGCTGTATGGAACACAAATTCATAAATCTTACCAAAGCTGGGCCCACATAGCCATCAGATAAAGTGCCTTTCTAATACTGTTGCAATCAAGTTAGTTAGTCTTGTCGATGCAACTAGAGCCAATTGAACCTTATAGTTTGCTTATAACATTGTAATAAATATTAAATAAAATTGATAAAAATGAACATATTTTTTTGATTACGCCAGCATTTAAATTCGGTTGGCTTAATGTATTGCAATAAGAAGTGTTTTTTAAAATAAATCAGATGAGATTGCACTAAGCTCTATTATTGTTTCAAATGATTTGATGCCAACCTATATTATGGTTTTTTAATTGTTATTTGACTATATTAAATATTAACAAAATAAAAGCACTGATGCGTACTGTACATAGTATTAAAGATACAATCTTAAAAACCTTAATGTTGCTAAATTACATATATCAGCAATTAATTGCTTAACAGAGATATTTATAGCCTTTTTCTACCACTGCATAATAACTGTTTTAGTCAGTCCTTTGTCCTCCAAATGCATAATCTTTGGTATCTCCATAGAGTTTAAGTACCCTAGAGCAGTGTTTCCCAACCTTGGCCACTTGAGGATATCTGGACTTCAACTCCCAGAATTCCCCAGCCAGCATTCGCTGGCTGGGGAATTCTGGGAGTTGAAGTCCAAATATATTCAAGTGGCCAAGGTTGGGAAACACTGCCCTAGAGAACATATTCATCTTTAACATATTTAGTCCAGAATCATGTGAATCATTTTGTTTATATGTCTAAAATGCAACAATAACAGAATAAGACCAATTCATATGGATTTATATTCCATCTTCCGTGTTATGTCTCAAAAGCTCCTTATTTCAAGGCCTATGGTTTGGCTCCTTATTCTAAGGTCTATACAAATCAGTGCTGATAGGGGAAGTCCAACTCTTGGCCTACCACAGAGCTCAGTACTCTCTCCACTCCTTTTTGACATCCACATGAAATCAAAATGACTTAGATCCGTGGTGACGAACCTATGGTATGCCAGAGGTGGCACACAGAGCCCTCTCTATGGGCGCGCAAGCTGACAATCCAGTTCAGCTCTGCCACACAGGTGCATGCACCTCCCACCGGCCAGCTGGTCCTTGCGTCTCTGCCCCTGTATGTGTGGGGGTGGAATGTACATTTAGGGGCCCACGCATGCATACAGGGGGCTGCACGTGCATTGCATTTTGAGGGTGCGCATGCACACTTTGGGCAGTTGGTCTGGAAAAGGTTAGCCACCATTGACCTAGATCTTTGAAAATGAAAGCAAGAACTACAGTTCTTGCCAAAGGAGAGTGAGAAGGAGGGAGGGAGAGAGGGAGGGAGGGAGGGAAGGAAGGAAGGAGGGAGGGAAGGAAGGAAGGAAGGAAAGAAGGAAGGAAGGAAAGAAGGAAGGAAGGAAGGAAAGAAAGAAGGAAGGACAGAAGGAAGGACAGAAGGAAGGACAGAAGGAAGGACAGAAGGAAGGAAGGAAAGAAGGAAGGAAGGAAAGAAGGAAAGAAGGAAAGAAGGAAGGAAGGACAGAAGGAAGGAAGGAAAGAATGAAAGAAGGAAGGAAGGACAGAAGGAAGGAAGGAAGGAGGGAAGGAAAGAAGGAAGGAAGGAAGGACAGAAGGAAGGAAGGAAGGAAAGAAAGAAGGAAAGAAGGAAGGAAGGACAGAAGGAAGGAAGGAAGGAAAGAAGAAAGGAAGGAAGGAAGGAAGGATTTGTATTCACATGGGTGATGAAGAGTCCTACATCTGTGAAACAGTTTCAAGATAAATTACACTGGAACCAGTGAAATCATAATGTTGGTGAAGTCTTCCTTTGAAGTGCTTTTCCTATCAGAATAATTACAGAAATTTCCTTTGTACCATTCTGACACTGATAAAAATCAGGCACTCTCAATGGTTAAAGATCACCAATATTAAATAATGCACAGACATGAAAGATAAGTTTTAAATGGAGTGGCTTATAAATATACCAAATATGCAATGAGCTCAGACCTACCATGATACATGCAGCTGAACAAACAAAATAACTATTTCAGTTTGAACCTTGGAGGTTCTCATCTATTTATGAACTTTCCTATTTTAAGGGTTGCCATTATTTAATATCAAACAAGTTCAAGAAACTAGAAAACATTGAATGAGAACAAGATAAGGCTGCCACTCTTTATAAGACAACTGTTTCTTATATAGTAACACTTCATTAAAAATAATCAAAAGATGAATTAGGATAATGCATCCTTCATTGAAATGAAAGCATTAAAAATAATTCTTATTTGAAGACAGAAAATACATACTGTATTTTTCGGAGTATAAGACACTCTGGAGTATAAGATTAGTTTTGGGGAAGGAAAATAAGGAAGGAATCCCAGCGACCGATTAGGTCCCACAGAGTTGGCCTTCTCCGGGTCCCATCGATCAAACAATGTCGTTTGGCGGGTCCCAAGGGAAGAGCCTTCTCTGTGGTGGCCCCGACCCTCTGGAACCAGCTCCCCCTTGAGATTAGAACAGCCCCCACCCTCCTTGCCTTTCGCAAACTCCTTAAGACCCACCTCTATCATCAGGCATGGGGGAATTGAAATATCTTCCCCAGGCCTATACTGTTTATGTATGGCATGTTGTGTGAATGTTTTTTAAATTATGGGTTTTTAGCTTTCTAATTATTGAATTTGTATTTTACACTGTTTTTCTGCTGCTGTTGTGAGCCGCCCCGAGTCTGCGGAGAGGGGCGGCATACAAATTAAAGAAAGAAAGAAAGAAAGAAAGAAAGAAAGAAAAAAATCTGCCAGAATCCATCAGTATTCATCTAACATCCTGATTCAGCTTCATTCAGCCCAAGCAGCCAATTGGTGGGTGGGTTGGCCTCCCAGAATACCCCCAATCAGTTGTTCCAGGCTGCAGGGATTGCCACAGACCATCGCCATCTCCGTGCCTCGCATTTTTGGCCTTTGTGCCTCACATTTCTGGCCTACATGTGTCACATTTTTGGCCACTGAACATTCCATTTTAGAACTGTCCCAGGCTGTGGGAATCGCCACAGCACATCACTTCCAATTGCCACTTCTGCATGATGCATCTTCAGCCTCCACACATCACATTTGTGGCCTCCAGATGCCCCAATTTTGGTCTCTGCTGTGCATTGCATTTTTTGGGCTGTTCCAGGCAGCAGCTGAAAACATGACGCATGGAGGCCAAAAATGCAAAGCACTGAGGCAGTAATGTGCTGTTTTAAAAACAGAGCATGCGGAGGCCAAATATATGACATGTGAAGCTCAAAAACGGGCGAAGGGTAGGGGCTGGCAGGTGGATGGGGCTTTGGCAACATTTGGTGTATTAGATGCATCCAAATTTTCACCCTCTTTTGTGTGCATGGGGGGGGGGAGTGTGTCTTATACTCCAAAAAATACGATAGCTTCTAAGATTACTCTTACAGCACTTTTCTCATTCATAAATAGCTTTAAAGGGTCCATTTTTATTAGTCCTACTCTTGTGGAATTATTGTCAATTAAGTATTTCTGGTACAGCTATTCAATAAATATTAAGATCAGTATAGAAACTTACTATAAGGAGTAGTCACTTCTAAACCATTTTTAAAAAAATAATATGCCATTATAATATCGCTAAAAATCTATAACTAATTGTTCTGATGCAATAAGAATTAAATTTTATTTATTTATTTATTGGGTCTATATGCCACCACTCTCCAAGGACTCAGGGCCAGTGTTCCCTCTAATTTTTTTTGGGGGGGTTGGCAGAAAAGTATAGTGTCTGAGCGGCAGTCCCTTCGGGACTGGGGGGCACAGAAATAATAAATAAATAAATAAATAAATAAATAAACAAACAAATAAAAAACCCACCCTGTTTTGCCTCAGAGAATTTCAAAATAAAATACTGTACTGTGTGTCTATAATAGTGAGCTCATAATAGGGCAACTCTATCAATATCAAAATGCCACATAAATAGTTGAGCTAGTTTCAAACTAGATTTTGATTTTCTTTCTCTCTTCCTTACTCCCATTCTTTTTCTTTCTCTTTTCCTTCCTCTCTTTTTTCTATCTGTTTCTCTCTCTTCCTCTCTTCCTCTCTCTCTCCTTCCCTCTCACTCTTTCCCTCTCAGCTTCTGGGCAGGTTTGGAAAACTCTGAGTTGATGATGATTTTTAAGTGAGCGATTGCTCACTGCTCAGCTTAGAGGGAACTATGCTCAGGGCGGCTTACAACATATGAAAAAGACAATAAAAACATCGTAAATCCAATTAGCTTAAAATTAACTAGTTTAAGAACCCCCTTTTATTTCCAATCACTCTCTCCCATTCACACAACAACCATACATTTCATTCATTGCCAACGGGCAAGTACTTAATAGCTCCAAGCCTGATAGACTCTTGCGAAAAGGTGCAGGAGACTCTGGAGCAGGAGCAAAAGTTGACTGGTGATGACAGCGATGATGTCAGCTACTCAACTGCACCCAGCAGCCACATTATGGAGATACTGTGGGAGCGGTTTGGATCCGCTTCAGTCCAAACCCCATCCTGAGCCTCCTTCCCATGGGTCTACAAGGACTTAGCAGAGGTACTTAGCGAGAAGGGGAGAAACATGTTGCCACCACATCACCTAACTGACTGTGGTATTGAGATCCTTCCCAGGGCAAAGTTGCTGAAGCCCAGAATGGTACCCAACGATGCTGAAACAGATGGAAGAGCAGTGGAAGTACATTGATAAGAACTTGACCTAAGGGTTCAGTCAACCTGCTTGTTCATGGATTGCGGCCCCATCATCTTTAAAGAGAAGGACAGAACAATGTTTTAATTTATTTATTTATTATTTATTTCTTTATTGGATTTATATGCCACCCCTCTCCGAAAACTCGGGGCGGCTAACAGCAATCATAAACAGTATACAATAATAATCCAATACTAAAAGCGAATTAAAAACCCCTTAATATAAAAAACCAAACATACATACAAACATACCATGCATACAATTGTAAAGGCCTAGGGGGAGAAGGAATCTTAATTCCCCCATGCCTGGCGGCAGAGGTGGTTTTTAAGTAGCTTATGAAAGGCAAGGAGGGTGGGGGCAATTCTAATCTCTGGGGGGAGTTGGTTCCAGAGGGCCGGGGCCGCCACAGAGAAGGCTCTTCCCCTGGGTCCCGCTAAGCAGCATTGTTTAGTTGATGGGACCCGGAGAGGCCCACTTATGCGTAGATTTCAGAGACATCAATGGTGTGTGTGGAGAATATGTACCTTTTACCCCTTATGAAAGACCTGCTGTCTCATCTGGCTAAAGGGAGGATATTCACAAAATTAGATTTGTGGGAAATGTACTACCATGTAATAATCAAGGAGGGGGTTGAGTGGAAGACCGTTTTCAACTGTCCCCTAGGCAGTTTCCAATTCTTGGTGATGCAGCTGATCAATGAGATGTCATATGAGCACTTGTATCATGGGGTGCTCATCTATCTTGACATCCTCATTTACATTTAGACTATGGATGAGCACACCAAGCTGGTTCAGCAGTTATTGAAGAAGCTGTTGGGCACCAACCTATATGTTAAGTTGTCAAAGTGTGATTTTCACCAAACCCCAATGGATAACTGGGAGTTGTTGCGCAAAACAGGTGTGGTGGGTGGAGTACTTTCAACAAGGAACTTCCTGGCTGACACATTGTCTAAGATGCTGCAATAACACACTCGCAGGGGGAAAGTGGTACATGCCATCATTTCCTCCCTCATAGCAACAAGCTGTGTGGTTTCCCGCCCAGCGACTGGTTGTAAGTGCAGAGGAATTGACCTGTTGTTTACAAACCAAATTCATAATGGATCCTTGGTTCCGGGAACACCAAACCCTGCTTACCCACCAGGACAGGGTGGCATGGAAAGATAGTAAATTGTATGTATCCGGCTCCCTGGCACCAGAAGTGTTAAAGAGGTGCCATGACAATTCTGGTGGCCCAGAATGCCACATGGCATAGAAAACTATATTAAAACCTGCCTGACTTTGCCTGACCACAAAAACCCATATAGGGAAGCCATGGAGGAGAGGGCATGGGTTGCCTCAATAAACTACTCAAGACTCACTTATACCGCCAGGCATGGAGGAGTTGAGATATTCCTTCCCCCTAGGCCATTACAAGTTATGCATGGTATGTTTGTGTGTATGTTTGGTTTTATAATAAGGGTTTTTAGTTGTTTTATTATTGGATTGTTACATGTTGTTTTTATCATTGTTGTTAGCCGCCCCGAGTCTACGGAGAGGGGCGGCATACAAATCCAATAAATAAATACATACATACATACATACATACATACATACATACCATGTTTCCCCGAAAGTAAGACAGTGTCTTACTTTCTTTTTACCCCCAAAAGCCCCACTACGTCTTACTTTCGGGGTATGTCTTACATTGGAAAAAAATTGAAAGGGTCGCGTTCCCGAAGGCATCTCCCCAGAGTCCAGAAGGGCAGCCGCGGGACAGGAGCCTCGTGAGCCCTTTTCCAAGTTGAACCTCAGGGCTCCAAGCGGCGTGCACGCGTGGAGCCGCAGACGCGTGTCGGGGAAGCATGTGTCTGGACGGGAGGAGCCGCTCTGCGCAGTTGGGCAGCCCCACCTGCCTGCCGGAAAGGAGGCGGGCGAAGGAGGGCGCAGCTCCGGCCGCTCGCCTCGGAGCCGGTCGGCCTCACTGGCCGCTTGCAGCCGAGCCTCGGCAGGACTCGGTTGCTGGGACGAGCGCCTTCGCTGCAAGCCGCCGCCCGCTCGGCTCGCTTCGGACCAGCGCCGTCCTTCGCTTTGCAAAGCCGGGGAAGAGGTGGTGGCGTCGCGGCGAGGCGAAGGCCAGGGGTGCGCGGGGAGCTTGGAAGCGACGTCATCGGGCTCCCCCCCGCCAATACCCCCGTGTTTCCCCGAAAGTAAGACATATGTTTTACTTTCGGGGTACGGCTTATATTAGCCGACCCCCCTGAGACCCCCGATACGTCTTACAATTGGGGGTGTCTTACTATCGGGGAAACAGGGTACATATATACATACATACATACATACATACATACATACATACATACATACATAAATAAATAAATAAATAAATAAATAAAGCAAAAGCTCCCAGTGCTAACTTAGCATCCTTACAGACTGCTATTTTGCTGCTGCTAGAATTCAACGTGTGCCAGAGTCTGGCTGCATAAAGTGAATTAAATGTACAAGCATGTGGCGCTTTCATCCTGGTTTAGGTCTGGAGCTCAGACCACTGAGACTGGGCTTAGAAACTAAGTGGAGTTGGGCCTGGTTAATACTCAGATAGGAATTCACTAAAGAATGCTATAGTTATATACTGTATTAAACTCTAACGCTGTAGGAGCAGCCCAGAAAATCACTCTGTATTGTTGTTAAAAAGCTTTACACAGACATTTCCAGAATGCTAGCAGGAAATTAGTGCTGCTAAAAAAATATTTTTACATTTTTATTTTTATGCCCAAATATGTGTGCACATAATGGCAAATTAATGGGATAACAATTCATTGTTATCAGTGGTGGGCTACTAGCCAGAACGCCTAATCGGGCTCACCTCCGCGGCTCTGAAGGTCCCATGAGTTTCAACAGAGTTATGCTGCTGTGCCAGTGCAGGTAGCGAAATCGTGCACGGAGACGTAGGTCCACCCATGTTCCGGTGAGTTTTTTAAATTTCTGCACATGCACATGCACAGAAGCAGAAAACATTGCCGGAACACAGGCGCACCTGCGTCTCTGTGCATGGTTTTGCTATCTGCATGGGTGCAGCAGCATAACTCTGCTGAAATTCATGGGACCTCCAGACCCACGGAAGCGAGCCCGACTAGGCGTTCCAGCTAGTAGCCCACCCATGCTTGTTATGTCCTCAATGTTTGTACACAGAATTTGTTGAAGCAGAACAAGCAAGACCATTTATTGACTTTAAAAGACAATTCTTTTTGGTCTTTGCAGATTCAAGGCTACAATAATTGAGTAGAAGGTGTTAATAGAGATTTTAGTTAGGTAGAATAAGCACAAGTACCTGCAAATTCAGAAATGAATTAGAATCTAATACATAGTATTTCTTCAGCAAAACCTAGCATTTTTATTCTTTAAAAAGCATAAAAAATTGTTTATACATATCAAAAATCAATATTAATCACTTAATAAAGAGAAATAAACAGGTTCTATCTCTACTTCTTTTGCTGACCAGATCATCATCCTATTGTCCTAGTCAGTGATGGGCTCCTACGGGAACAGTCAGGAACGCAGTTCCGGTAACAAAATTTGGAGCTCCACCCCAGAGCACCCAATTTGCACTGAAAGTTGTTGAAACAAAATGCATAAGCTACACCCACAGTGTGGTAGTAAAAATTTTGGTAGCCCATCACTGGTCCTAATGTTATAATGATCAGGATAATCCAATATATATTTACAGCAGCATGAAGCTAACAACTTCAGCTTGATTATGGTGAATGTGATTTCACCGAAACGTCACATAGACATTCAAAATATTACACGGGGCAAAACCCGAACTCAGAACAATCTACATATATCTATCTATCTATCTATCAATATATATCTATCAATATCTATCAATATCTATCTATCTATCTATCTATACTGTCTATCTATCTATCTATACTGTCTATCTATCTATCTATCTATCTATCTATCTATCTATCTATCTATCTATCTATCTATCTATATGTGATTTTTTTTAGCAGTAATAATAACTGCCCCCATTTGTTTATACTCTTCCTTTTTCTTTTCCATGAAAGTTACATTAATTTTAGGATTATCATTTCAGTATCACATCTAATGATGCAGGACAGATTATATGGCACTGTGGCACTGGAGCTCCCTCTGCTGGCAGTTTACTATAGTTTTTAAAAGGAAAGGGAAGTTGGAATTTTTTTTATTCCTCTGATCTCTGGTTAAAGTATACAGTACCATATTCTATGCATAATATTCTCTAAAGGTAAACATTGTGGAACATAATATACATTTGTTCTGCTATTTCTTGCTGCTTAAAAAAACCCGCAACAATATTCCAAGCTAACACAATTTGCATATAATAAGAAAGACCTTATCTTCTTTTAAAATATGCGACACAAAATCTCTTAAATTAAGTGGTTCATAAGTGGATATTTAGGGTTTCTTGTCATGAATAATACCACTAATACCTTATTACCCATAACACTTCATAAGTAAATAGATTCCTCAATTTTGTTTCTCCCCTTTTCTTTCCTCCCTAACATCCACCCCTCATCTATATTCTAACCCTGAATTTGGGATGAAGATGGAGCAGGTGATGATTTGGATTGAGGTCCAGCTTGGGAAGTTTAAAAATGTCAGAATTCACTCCAGTTTTGTTTTTATGTGAGGATTCAGATTGAGAATCCAGATTCTTGGTGATAATATTGATGATTGTCCATCAAGTTTGAAGAGGACCTTGACATCTAACAGGTTGTGGGCTGCCCTCGATGTGTCCGCAGGTGGCTGGTAAGGCTTGCACGGGCACAAAATGTTCTGCCACATGTTGGGCAGACACATGTGGGCACCATTGTCACAGTATTTGCAATGTTGGCTTTGTGTGGAGTGCTCACTTTTCTTCTGCTATGGTTTATATATGCAATTATATGCACTATGAGGACTCTGTAAAGCGCATAGAGAGAATTGTAAAGCATTGTGAAGTTAAATATAAAAGTCTAAATGCTATTGCTACTGCTGTTCAAAGCATCCCATTGATAGTTGGGCTGCTTCTCAATACTGGTTTATTATTATTCTAAGAAAAGCACAAAACCTATGTTCAAAAGCAGTCTAAACAACAGGTGACAGGTGGTATTGACAGTACTCTCCTTCTTTTCCACTTCTCCTATTACTCCTATTCATCCAAGGGCATGGGGTGAGGTATCATCAATATGCGGATGATACCCAGTTGTACATCTCCACCCCATGTCCAGTCAGCGAAGCAGTGGAAGTGATGTGCCGGTGCCTGGAGGCTGTTGGGGACTGGATGGGTGTCAACAAACTCAAACTCAATCCAGACAAGACGGAGTGGCTGTGGGTGTTGCCTCCCAAGGACAATTCCATCTGTCCATCCATTACCCTGGGGGGGGAACTACTGACCCCCTCAGAGAGGGTGCGCAACTTGGGCGTCCTCCTCGACCCACAGCTGACATTGGAACATCATCTTTCGGCTGTGGCGAGGAGGGCGTTTGCCCAGGTTCGCCTGGTGCACCAGTTGCGGCCCTATTTGGACAGGGAGTCGTTACTCACAGTCACTCATGCCCTTATCACCTCGAGGTTCGATTACTGCAACGCTCTCTACATGGGGCTACCTTTGAAAAGTGTTCGGAAACTTCAGATCGTGCAGAACGCAGCCGCGAGAGCCATCGTGGGGCTTCCCAGATTCGCCCACGTTTCTACAACACTCCGTGGCCTGCATTGGCTGCCGATCAGTTTCCGGTCACAATTCAAAGTGTTGGTCATGACCTTTAAAGCCCTACATGGCATTGGACCAGAATACCTCCGGAACCGCCTACTACCGCACAAATCCCAGCGGCCGATAAGGTCCCACAGAGTCGGCCTTCTCCGGGTCCCGTCGATTAAACAATGTCGTCTGGCGGGCCCCAGGGGAAGAGCCTTCTCTGTGGCGGCCCCGGCCCTCTGGAATCAACTCCCCCCGGAGATTAGAACTGCTCCCACCCTCCTTGTCTTCCGTAAACTACTTAAGACCCATCTATACCGCCAGGCATGGGGGATTTGAGACACCTTTCCCCCAGGCTTATTATAATTTATGTTTGGTATGTATGTGTTGTTTGGTTTTTTAAATTGATAGGGTTTTTAGTTTTTTCTTAATATTAGATTTGTGCCTGTACAATATTGTTTTATCGCTTGTTGTGAGCCGCCCCGAGTCTTCAGAGAGGGCCGGCATACAAATATAATAAATTATTATTATTATTATTATTATTATTATTATTATTATTATTATTATTATTATGTTGGTTATTTGCTTCCCCGATGATCCAGGTCTTTAAACCAAGAAGCAGTTTAGGGATCTGGCAGATATGATTTGAAAGAATCAGAAAGCCTTACTGTTGGAAGCAGAGTAGCTTTGGAAGAACAGCTCAAGGATAGGAAAGTAAAATATTTCTGTACTAGTCTAAAGTGTTCAACATATACTGGGGTAATCCCTCTTTATGCATCTCAGCTGTTTGCTTTCCACAAGGAGGAGGCCCCACTATGAAGCCACGTCCTCAATAGTGAGTGGATTATCTTGAGCCAGAAGGTTTGGATGTATCCGATTATATTAAAATCTTGTCAGGCCAAAGGTAAGAACACTACTTTAACACCGGCACTGCTAAGGATAACTTAACTTGGTGTAGGGCTCGGGTTGATTGTGATCTTGAGCTAGTATTATTATTATTATTATTATTATTATTATTATTATTATTATTATTATTATTATTATTATTTTATTATTTTATTATTATTATTATTTTATTATTATTATTATTTATTGGATTTGTATGCCGCCCCTCTCCGCAGACTCGGGGCGGCTAACAACAATAGTAAAAGACAATATGTAACAATCCAATTTAATAAAACAACTAAAAGCCCTAATTATAAAAAACCAGACATACACACAAACATACCATGCATAACTTGTAATGGCCTAGGGGAAGGAATATCTTAACTCCCCCATGCCTGGCAACAAAGGTGGGTTTTGAGTAGTTTGCGAAAGACAAGGAGGGTGGGGGCCGTTCTAATCTCTGGGGGGAGTTGATTCCAGAGGGCCAGGGCCACCACAGAGAAGGCTCTTCCCCTATAACAGTCAGGGCCAACCTTTTTTTCCTCAGGTGCTGAAAGAGTGTGCATGTGTACAAAGAAATCTGGAAGAGATTGTTTTGGGGTTAGGGAAAAGGAAGGCAAGGACACATTGAGCTCATAAAGTAAAGGAAACTGTTTGGAAGAGATCGTTTTGGGGTGAGAGAAAAGGAAGACAAGAAGATGGTCCCGTAGGTATTCTGGCACACACCCACGGTTTTTTGGCAGGAAAAAAGGTTCGCCATCACTGGCCTAGGCTATAAGAAGATTACCAAGACCCTGAAACTGAGCTGTAGCCCGGTGGCCAAGACCATTCAGTGGTTTAACAGAACCACTCAGAACAGGCCTCGTCATAGCCAACCAAAGAAATTGAATGATTTTATTTATTTATTTATTTAAATTGGATTTATATGTCGCCCCTCTCCGAGGACAGGTGTTGTTGAATACCCATGACGTCCTCATGGAGGATTGGAAGAGTACTCCAGTGGCAACTGTTGTGGTTAGCTCTGGCCCAGCTCCTGCCCCAAGGACTGTGGATGTGGGGGAGACATCCACATGCTGCAGGCCTGTTTTGCCCCCAGTGGAATCTGATGATGAAGGCTCCTCTGACCAAGAAGACACGAGTGACAGGGAGGAGGAGAGTGTGGCAGACAGCTCAGAAGGAGATCAATTATCTAGCTCCTCCTTGGATTCAGAACAAGAGTTAATGATACAACCACGCATGCGGAGAGCGATGCATAGGCAACAACAACTGAGAGATTATTATCAAAGAAAATGAGGCCACCTGTGGTTGGGTGGGGCTGTGGTAATTAGCGAGGCTGCTATAAATAGCAGCCTGTGGGTTTGGCCATTGTGGAGGATTATCTGATCGTTGTGTTTCATGACTGCTTTACTGACTGACTTGTGTGCTGATTTTTCCCTGCTTTGAAACTAAACCAGAGCAAAGTGTGTTTCACTTTGTGAAAGAAGAAGGACTGTGAATTGCCTCACAGCTGCAAGATAAGTATCACAGGACTGATAAGGGACTTGTATAAATTACCAGTTTGTTTGGAGACAAGTGCTCTTTGCTATACCAAAAGAGGGCTTGGATTTTCATTATAAAGAACATTGTTTTGAATTTTCAAACGTGTGTGTGTCTGAAATTTGTACCTGTGAATTTTTGGGAGGATTCTACCAGAGAGCCCGACAGAACAGCAACTATGAAGCTCTGTTGAACTATGCCCAAGAGGGTTAAGGCAGTACTGGAAAATGGTGGCCACACAAAATATTGACACTTTGGGCCCCATTTGTTCATTATCACTTCGGGGTGTACCTTTCTTGCTAGCAGTTTAGACATTAATAGCTGTGTGTTGCGTTATTTTGACGGGACAGCACATTTATACTGTTATACAAGCTGCATACTCATTACTTTACATTGTAGACAAATGTTATTTCTTCAGTGTTGTCACATGAAAAGAGATACTTAAATATTTACAAAATGTGAAGGGGTTTACTCACTTCTGTGACATATTGTATCTGCCCACATGCATAGCTTTGTCCCATGAAATCCAAAGTACAGACTAAAAACTTGGATGTAGTTCTCAGGTTTGTGACTCAGTAATTTTATCTTGCTTAAGCAAGATAAAGTTTAACTTTTTAAATATTTATTTATTCAATTTATTTATTTATTCAATTTTTATGCCACCCTTCTCCTTAGACTCAGGGCGGCTTACAACATGTTAGCAACAGCACTTTTTTTAACAGAGCCAGCATATTGCCCCCACAATCTGGGTCCTGTCCATATTGCTTTTCCCAATTCTTAGCATATCCTGAGTTAGTTTTTCATGCCTCTCTTCTTCCTTAATGTAAGGATTTTACTTAATATTTCTGTCTCATCATCTTTATCTTCCTTCTTTCTTGATTTAGTAGCAACTTCATCTTTTTTATCTGTTTTTACTTCAAGTGATTTCTCAATATCCTTTTGAGAAATTAGTTATTTTGGAACTGTAAGCAATTCATAAAAATAAACCAAGAAAAAAATCCTTTTATTTAAAATTTATAATCTGTTATTGTGTGGTCATCTCTATATTCTCAACAATAACTATGGCTGGTATTCTACTTTATATGACTAAGATGATAATATAATAATATATATAATATATAATATAATATATTAATATAATAATATACATTTTTTCTTCCACTACTTACTTACTTACTTACTTACTTACTTACTTACTTACTTACTTACTTACTTACTTACTTACTTATTTATTTAGCCCAATACACAATGAAGGTTAAAGGGAATAAACATGTAGTAATATATATCAAAGAAAGGACAGAAGAAAAGATATAAGAATAAAGTATGTCAATGAACTTCAACTAAAACTTGCATTAATTTTCTTACCATTGATTTTCTACTGTTGTGTCTGGACGTTTTCTGTAACCAAAATTAGAAGTATTTCTTCCTCCTGTTTCATTTTTCCTGTTCTGTATTTACTTCTTCTGCAGCCACATATTTTTATATAATCTCTTGTCCACCTATTTATTCAAACTTCTTCTGCCGTGATCTTTCCAGGTGCTCTGTCTATAATCAGTGCTTTCTTAACAGCAATGCTTTCATTTGTTTCTGCTATTGTTGGCTATTCTTCTCCCTACCTCTCTCAATAACACATGTTTTTTCCTTTTTAAAAAATTAATATTTTTATTGATTTTTATAATATAAAGCACACACACAACATATATCATATAACATGTGCTCAGTGATTGTGCCCACTACCAGACAATCAATCATACCCCACCACCAGTTGAGGGTATTTCTTGTATAAATCATTTAAACCCAAGAGTGAAATATTTCTTTACATATTATAGAGTGATTCCAACTTGTTTCTTATAGCTTGGTCTCAGATCCTACTCGCCATATATCGTCTTACCTTGTCCCATCGCCCCATCAGCTGTTGCAAATCAGTTTCATTAGTTGAATTCATCCTTTTATCCATAATCTCGAATTGAATGTGGTCCACCATATACCTATACCAATTTTGCATTGTCCATTTTGTCACGTCTTTCCACCCCAAGACTATTACCGCCTGAGTGCTTTCTATTGCTGCTTGTTTCATTTCTCTGTATTCTCCCATCTCACTACTTTTACCTAATACTGCCATTTCCTTAGTAATCGTCCATCTTATATTTAATATCCTATTAATATCCTCTTGCACTTTTTGCCAAAAGTTCTGCACCACTGGGCATTCCCAAAGCATATGCATAAACACTCTTATCTTGGCACCCATGCCAACAGATACATTTAACATTCTGCTGAAAGTGTGCAAGTTGAACGGGTGTGAATAACACGTTTTTCCTAGATCCATGATGGCAAACCTATGACACACATGCCACAGGTGGCACACGGAGTCATATGGGAGGGCACGCAAGACTTTTCTAAGTTTCAGCTCCAACGTGCATGCATGCATTGGCCAGCTGGTTTTTGGCCTTTGGAAAGGCCATTTCCTCCTTTGGATGCTTCAGGGAAGCTTCCTTGAAGCTCCAGAGGGAAAAAAAATCCCTCAATGGACAAACCGGAAATTCGGAAAAACGCACTTCTGATTTGTCCATTTGGGCATTTTTTTTAACCTAACTGCAGTGGTGGTGGTGGGTGGAGTAGAGCCGTAATGGTATTAACCCACTGGGTTTTGGTGATTTTTTTCCCTGGCGTCTCTGTGTGAAAGAAGCCCTCAGCTGTGCTTTAGACGAAGTTTAAAAGTCAGCATTAAGACAAGGGGGGGCAGTGGGTTCATACCGGTACAGCTCTCAGGACTACAGTGGTATGAATCCACCACTGCCTACCAGGCTTGACAAAGGCCTGTGCGCATGCATGGGGAGCAGTGCAGGGGTGCACATGCTGGGGAGGAGAGGGAAGGGGTGTGGGCACATGCATGCATGCTAGCCCCCCCCTCCAAAAAAGGTTCACCATCACTGTCCTAGGTGATATCTGAGTTAATAACAGCTTACAAATATTGTTTTCCAATTTTGTTGTCTTTGTCTTTAATGTGGGACAAAAAAATATGCATTGTAACCTGTAGAATCTGTGATGCTCATTTCTATCGTAAATGCTACCCATGTACATTCTGTTCTGCTGGCGTGTTTCAACCGCCCGTAATTACAGGGTAATTAGTCCAGGAAGACACACACCACACGATAAAAGAAAAACCCAAAAGTTTTTATAAACAGAAAAACAGAAACAGCTCCCTTTTTAAATGTCAAAGGGATTTTTTGGTACACACAAGGCACAGGTTAAATGCAGTCCAATTGCTCACCCAATAACTGGGGAATTGAGTCCAATTCTAAAGTCCAGAGAGTCCACACACACAATCCTGAACAGCAAAAAAACACGATCTTGATGAAACAATGAATCAGATAAACTGCCATGAGGCTAACACACCAGGCTGCACTTTTATCTGTAGCACTAATTACAGCAGCCCCACCCAACCACAGGTGGCCTCATTTTCTCTTGTAATAATCCTTCAGTTGTTGTCTCCTATGCATCACTCTACGCATGCATGGATGTGTCATTAATTCTTGTTCAGAATCCAGGGGTGATACAGATGACTGATCTCCTCCTGGGCTGTCTGCCAAACTCCCCTCTTCCCTGTCACTCACACTTCCTTGGTCAGAGGATACAGATTCTACTGGAAGCAAAACAGGCCTGCGGCATGTGGATGTCTCCCCCACCTCCACCTCCACATTGCTTGGGGCAGGAACTGGGCCAGTGCTAACCACAACACCTTCCATGTGACATGAAGGGTCCTTGGGGTTCTCGGAGCTTGTTGTCTTGCAGACGTTTCATCACCCAAACTAGGTAACATCATCAGTGCTGGTAAGGAGTGCAGTTTGCTGTCAGTTTATATTCTGGTGGCTTGCCTGTCAAGGTTGATCGGGAAAGTCTTAAGCGATTCTTTGGTTGGGCTATTTCCTGTTGGCTTCTTGGCCATTTCTTGATTAGGGCATTGTTTACTTGATGTCAACCTTGAAGTTAATCTATGCTGATCTGGGTCATTTTCTTCCTTTTTGAGCTTGGTGAAAGTTTCTTTTGCATAGTTTATACATATTAATATTTATGTGTGTATTGATAGCTGATTTGTCAGAATTAAAGAGCTGCGGTGACATAGTGGTTAAAATATAATACTGCAGAGTACTTCTGTTGCCTGCCATCTGCCTAGAATTTGGCAGTTCAAATCTCACCAGGTTCAAAGTTAATTTAGCGTTAGAATGTCAGCATTCCAACTAACATCCAAGTTTAAATCAGAGCCAAGGCAAATACTTCCTCCAAGTTCCCATTTATTTGCAGAGCTATCTTGGCATGTATCTGGGGAAACCCGGATCTGATTTCCCCAGGATTTCTACTTCCAGGTTACAGTTCATTCTCATGTCCCACACGCACAAGTTTGTCACATGGACCACTAATCTTCTGCCACCAGGTCCATACAGGCCCATCTTCTTCCAGCCTGGTGCTGACAAAAGATGACCTTGAAACTCTTAAAGGAATTTATTTTGTCTACCTCTAACTCCTCATGCAACCGTCCCTCCCGTCTTCCCACAGCAAGAAACATTTCAAAAGAAGATAGCATAATGTGGTAGGCGAAAACATCCCAGGGTTCTGGCTTTGGCCTGACACTTCCAACATTCCAGGGTGCGTAAAATATTGGAGGCAATGTGCTGACTCTGTAAATCACTTAGAGAGGTCTGTAAATCACTGTGAAGCAGTATATCAGTTTAAGTGCTATTGCTAATTGAAAACAAGTTTTATTAATTCTACTACCAGGGTCGCCCAGAAAGGAATGCACTACAATTTTTTTCTCAGCCCACAGTAATGGTACGAATGCGAAACTTTAGATATACGTTATTTGAATTGTCAGGAATGCGTGTGTAAATTTTGCAATCCTTTAGACAGATAGCGTAGCTGCAGCAGTGTTTCAAAATGGCGTCTGTAAGCGATGTACGTTACAAGCAGCGTGTCATCATTGAATTTCTCACTGCAGAAAATGAAACTGTTGGGAACATTCACAAGCATTTGTGTACAGTTTATGGAGAATCTGCAGTGGACAGAGAGGTACAGTTAGTTGCTGGGCACAGAGGGCGAGGCCATTAGAAGACAGTTTGGCAGAGCTTCAAGGCTTTGGGACCAGAACAAGGAGTGGTATCGACATGACATACACATCCCTTGTATCTCGCTGGAGGAAAGCCATAGAATGGGATGGGGTTTACATGGAAAAATAGGAAGTGTAGAAGAAACATCATTCTTTCTTGTGTGTAAGTTTCATTGGGTTCAATAAATAATTGTTGAAGAAAAAAATGTGGTGCATTACTTTCTGGGCGACTCTCGTATATTATTTATTTATTAGATTTGTATGCCACCCCTCTCTGTAGACTCGGGGCGGCTCACAACACAATAAAACAGTTCATGACAAATCTAATAATTTACAATTTAAAATATTTTTTTTAAAAAACCCATTATTAAGCAGACATACATATAAACATACCATACATAAATTGTATAGGCCCAGGGGAGATATCTCAATTCCCCCATGCCTGACGACAAAGGTGGGTTTTGAGGAGTTTACGAAAGGCAAGGAAGGTAGGGGCAGTTCTAATCTCTGGGGGGAACTGGTTCCAGAGAGTCGGGGCCACCACAGAGAAGGCTCTTCCCCTGGGGCCCGCCAAGCGACATTGTTTAGTTGACGGGACCCGGAGAAGGCCCACTCTGTGGGACCTAATCGGTCGCTGGGATTCGTGCAGCAGAAGGCGGTCTTGGAGATATTCTGGTCTGATGCCATGAAGGGCTTTATAGGTCATAACCAACACTTTGAATTGTGACCGGAAATTGATCGGCAACCAATGCAGACTGCGGAGTGTTGGTGTAACATGGGCATATTTGGGGAAGCCCATAACTGCTATCGCAGCTGCATTCTGCATTCATTATCTAAGATGGGTTCCATCTAACCAACAGTGGTGAAATGTAAAAATTTTCCCTAGTGGTTCTGTGGCCGTGGCTTGGTGGACGTGGCCGGGTTTCTTTCTTTCTTCTCTCTCTCTCCCGTTTGCTCTTTCTTTCTCCATTCTCTTCTCTTCTTCCTTCCTTGTCTCTTTCTCTCCCCCTTCCTCTCTCTCTCTCTCTCACACACGTGGTCTGGGCCAATAGACGGAGCCTGGAAGTTATCATACGCAGCCGTTTCTGGCAGCAGTGGCAGTCCACTGCGCGGCGAGAGGGTCAGGCCCAGCTGTGCCACTGCAGAACCTGTGACGCTTTGCCGTTGCCTGTAGTCACATGGCTGGCTGAAGCGGGACATGCCTCACCTCCATAGCAACAGGTGTGTCAGTGCCGCCTAGCCTGCCTTAGCCTCTGTGTGCTGCGCCTGGAAGGGGCCGCTGCCACTCCCTGTCCCCTCCCTCATCACCCGCCTGCACACTTCTGCCTGCCCTCCCGAAACAGCACATCATGGAGCTGTGTACCCTCCACCTCTTCCTTTTCAGCAGACTCAGCGTCTTTCTTCCTAAACAGATCCATCCACCCGGCCAAGAGCAGAAGCCGGCCACCCACCTGGGTTATTTGGAGAAGGAAAGGGAAGTGTTTTCAGGAGGCAGCACTCAGCTTCCCTTTCCACACAGTCCATTGCTCCATGAGGGCAGATTGGCCGCAGATGTCAATTTCTTTCTTCTCCCGCCACCAAACGAAAGCAAATGGGCGGGATTGCTAAGGGAGGGCAGGTGGATGTGCGCAGCCAGGCAGGGAGCGACAGTGGTGGCAGTGGCCCCTTCCAGGTACAGTACACAGAGCGAAGGTAGCCAAGGTGGCCCTGGAACCCCCCTTGTTGGGGAGACACAGAGATCTTTCAGCAAAGTGGCCTTGGTTGGGGCTGTATCAGCCTCTCCGGCCATGCATTGTTTGACCCCCTGGCACACGCAGAAGGTTTTGAGCATGTGCAGAGGGTTAAACACTGAAAACGGTGGGTGAGGTTCAACTAGCATGGCAGCTGCTGTTGCTTCTCCAAAGCAATGGTCTCCATTGTTACCAGTATGCCTGAATTGGAACGTACTGGGAGCATTTCACCCCTGCTAATCATCTAACCGTATCATCTGAATATCAAGATTCACTAGTAAGCAATCTGCTTTTGTTTCCAAAACTCTATGCCCTACCCTGTAGAAATAAGATGCAGTTTAAAAAACTATTCATGTTCACTTAATGATGGCATAGGTATAAGCTTTAGAATTTGTTTAATTCTGTAATAGCTCTAACTACACAAAGTTATTGAAGTCTGATGATATTTTGACTTAATTGAATCATGCATTGGTTATTTCCTGGTAGTCAACATGGATGATAGAGTTATTATATAGTTTCTCTCGGTGAACCCTGATGATCAATTAAAATATTATTTAATACTATAACAAAACTATACATAATAGCTTTTTAATAAGGTTCACCAACAAAATTGTTCCTATGTGGTTAATTATAGCATGAAAATTAACTTGTCATAAGTTTTTCTTTTAAGATTTAGATAACTTTTCCCTCTTTTTGTCAACTATCTTAGTTTTATGGCTGTTTTCCTGATACAGTAGTTGGCAATAAACGCTTCATTGGCATTCTAATTTCAATGAATAATGCATTTTTATTAACCTGCAGAAACCTGAACAAGTTGAAACTTTTATTATGCTTGGATCACAGTCGCATGCTCATGTTCAAATGAGGTTTAAGCATGCTTATACAGTAGTGGAGCTACTGTGATCCATGGAGACTTATATTAATCATGGCACACAGTGTATATCATCCCTGCTGTTTGGTGGGAGGCAAATTGCTTTGAGACAGAAGCAGATTTGTTTTTTTCCCTTGCTCTCTCCCTCAAATTTAAGGTGCATTTCATACTTTGGTGCGTCTTATTCTCCGAAAAATACGGTAGCTTTCTAGGGCTATATAATTTAACCTGCACATATTATACTGGCTGTTCATCAACTTGCTGTTTGTTAATGGTTTTGTAGCTTACTGCCGCTACAAAACAATAAATATTACTGCATTCAGATTTGTTTTTTCCTTGTTTTCCTCCCCCCAAACTAAGGTGTGTCTTATACTCCGGTGCGTCTTATTCTCTGAAAAATACGGTAGTTTTCTAGGGCTATCTAATTTATGATGCACATATTATACTGGCTGTTTATCAACTTACTATTTGTTAATGGTTTTTGTAGCTTACTGCTGCTACAAAATAGTAAATATTACTGCATTCATTCTGTTCATATATATGCATATTAATTATAGAATTATAATTACAGAATTATAGAATTTTGATAACTATGAAAACAGGAATCACATTCTAAGCTTCTGCAAAAGCTGATGAGAAGCAGAGTGGTATAATTTTTTAATAGCTGCTCACGTTTTGTAAACTAGACTCCCAATTTAACACAAAATATATTCAGACAGACCTTTTTACAATATTAGATTGTTGACAATATTAATACTGTTCTTTCATTCCACTGCAAATCAGCTTATTGGATCCGGACCTACTGCCATCATATAGATTGTCTTGAAGTTCCTGAAATCTGAACAAGCTTCTGAACACACTCACACACACCTTTGCAGTGTTTGGAAAATCAAGCTAAAATACAATTATAATGCCCTTTGGCAGCACTTGAAATATTGAAAATCACATCAACATAAAAAAAATACTGCTAATTCTGTAAAGTTTTGGGGAAATTCTGTAAATAATGCTGCCATAGCTTCGGAATATGTTTATCCAAGAAGAAAGCTCTTTCATTGATTCTCCTGCATTGACTGACAGCGGCCAGGAGTTCTGTATTTTCCGCAGAGGGGAAAGCCACTCAAAGCACTCAACCCCCACTGACGCGTTTACGGCAGAACTGGCCGAGCAACCCCGCCCATTCAAAAAAAAAAAGCCTAGAGATCTCAACCACGCCCAGAAGGCCAATGGCGGGAGTCGGGGGGGAGAGGACGCGAAAAGCAAAAACAGGGACAAGTGCGCATGCGGGGAACTTTAACACCAGGATAAGGAAAGGGAGGAAGGCAAGAAAGAAGGGCAGGAAGGAAGGCGGAGGGGGAGGGACTTAGAATAGTGACGTCAGCTGGATTCTCCGTCCAATCGGCTCAGAGAGGGTGGAGAAGGCTGTGATGTTGTCACCTGACCGTAGTCGTTTGACCGAGAGCATAGCGAAGGCACGGCGGAGCTGTCCGAGGAGGAGTTGTTTAAGGTAGGAACCCATTCGCTTTGGAGAGCTCGAGCTGAGCCGGAGTCGGGGTCCCGACGGCGGACGTGGGGTTTTGGCGCGCGGGCAGAACGGGCTCGCTGGATGGCCGAGGGACGAAAGAGAAGGGGAGGAGAAGACCAGGAGAGCGCATGCGCGAATGTTTATCGTTACAACTGCCTGTTTCCTCTGCCCCCCTCCTTTTTTTTTTTTTTTTGATTGGCTGGGAAAGGTCGACCCCGCTTCGGCCCGTTGAAGAATGGGCAGATGGAGAGGGCGGCGGGGAAAGGCGGCTTTGAGCGGATGGGATGGCGGCGTCCGATGTTTTGTGCGTTTGCGGGTCTGTCTATGGCAGGGGTCTCCAATCTTGGCTACTTTAAGCCCGGCGGACTTCAACTCCCAGAATTCCCCAGCCAGCAAAACTGATTCCCCAGAGGGCAAAACTGGCTGGGGAATTCTGGAAGTTGAAGTCCGCTGGGCTTAAAGTGGCCATAGACCCCTGGTCTGTGTCGGGTATAGCCGTTTTGAGTCCTCTTAACATAACTGCGATAGGGATCCCTAGGGAGCCCTTTCGTCTGTAAAAAAATTGGATGCGGTCACTGTTTTGTGCATGAGGCTTGGGAAAGAAGTAGCAAACCTGACACCTTATAACCAGAGGATTAAGCGCAAATCGCTGCCTAAGCAAGTTCCATTCAACTAGCTTTGGGACGAATATGATCAAATCAGCTTTGATGGGCACATTAAGTTTCAGTTCCGACAGAAGATTTGGACTGCTTTCAAGTGAGTGTATTTGTCGTGAACAGAAATTAGTATTATTATTTATATAAAGAGGGATCTTGCAGTTTTCTTAAAAGTTTGAAACGAAATGAAACACCATCATGTTAAATGTGCAATGGGGATTGGTGCTTGGAGGTTTTTCTGAGAAATTGGTATTATTGTGTATTGCACAAAATAAATAAATAAAATAAAATAAATAAAACATTCAAGAATCTGGGGGCCAGTTTAATTAAACTATGAAGGAAATAGCCATTTGTATTTGTAGTGGGCAAAAATCTGTTTGGTCTATCTGAAATGTAATTGTTTAAAATAATCTGATGCTGTATGATATGGAGATATGGTCAGTTGATTTATAAGCAAGTGGGGACTCTGAGATTAATTTATAGATCATTGAATCACAAAGCTTCAGTATGCTTTCTGAAAAAAATTAGCAGGTTTATGGAAAATTTGTCAAGATAAACAAATGTAGGAACTACTTCCTTGCATTTCTCCACTTTTCCGTATTACATTTAGCAGTTTCCAAAAAGCATTTAATTCTGACAAGCTATATTTTGAATGTTTCCTATCCTTTATTAGGAATATAAATACCATCTGGCTTAACTTGGCATTATGTAAGGAATACTTTGTTATTTACAAAATAATTCTAAGACAGCAAGAGTTTTCATGAATTACTACCGACTAGGTTGGTAAATGTGAAAAGAGAGATGTTCAAGATTTTATCTTGGATTAGCATGTCAGCTTGGCTTGTATTTGAATGAATGATATTGGAGGGCCAATAACTTCTAACTTCTAATAAGTGATTGATTGTACATAACAAACAAAGATCTGGCAGCAAAATGTGTTTGTTTATTAAACTTATTTGCTGCCTATTGCACAGTGAGATTATTCTAGTTATATTATAATTTCATTCTAGTCATGTGTATTAGAGTTGAGTTTCTTTCAGAAGCTAACCTGCCCAACCAACAAGCCACAGACCAAGGTATCAGAAACTGAAATCTCTGAAAGAATACAATATAGCAGGAGTTCTTGAGAAAATATTTACTTCTTTTGTAGCAAAACCACTATCTATTTTTTACACTATAACTATCTCACTAGATCAGTGTTTCCCAATCTTGGCAACTTGAAGATATTTGGACTTCAACTCCCAGAATTCCCAAGCCAGCAAATGCTAGCTGGGGAATTCTGGGAGTTGAAGTCCAAATATCGTCAAGTTGCCAAGGTTGGGAAACACTGCACTAGATGACACTATCACAGTATTACTACAGACCATCCACAACAAGCCACACCTATGCAAAGGTGCATTACATCTTACACATTTGTCCACCAATCGGGTTGTAGCACATTCTGTAGATTCGTGGTGACTCAGCATTCTTCACTTGGTACAGTCATTACAGTAATTATACTCCTCTTTCCTGCATTTGGAATATTACATCAAGTCAATACTAGTCCTGACAAAATGCTCAATATTCCAATTTTTAAAGAATGTATCTGAAGGTGAATTCTGGAAATACTGTCTGTTGATATGCCACCTGCCTTATTATTAAACCATCTCCCATCCCAAACTAAACAGCATAATTTGAAAGCAAAGAATGTTTTTTGAGTAATTCAGCATGCAGAATACCAATACTTTTGTGAATTGCCCAACATTATATGGACTTCATGACATTTCATGAGGACCTGGATTGTGGGGGCAATTTGCTGGCTCTGTTAAAAAATGCTATTGCTAATATGTTGTAAGCCGCCCTGAGTCTAAGGAGAAGGGCGGCATAAAAATAAAATAAATAAATAAATAAATTTGTCAGTCTCTTTGGTTTATTGTTCTATCAACCTATTTTGCATATCTCATAATTGCACATTTGGATGATGCACGTAGTATTAAAACCAAACAAAAAACCCCCAACCAAATTAAACAATGGCAGCCAAGGCCAAACCCAGGTCCAGTCATAAAAGTACAAAATACAAATCATAGGGTACACATGGTGTTTATTTTCTTTATTAACTGCATAGAAATAATCTGTATGTGTAGGAATTTTTTTTGCAATCTTTTAATCACCATATCTGTGGGATTTACTAAGATTTGCAAAACTACAACAAGAGGACCAATTAAAATAGTTCACCCAGAAGGCTGTTGGATTTGAATGGCTTTCTGCTGATTATTGGGGATTTACTTGTCATTTATGTTTACCTTTAAAATGAAGAAGTGCCCCAGGTAATTAACAATAATTCACGAGTGCATTCTTTTATTTGATCTGACCAAATTTGACTGGTGACTGTAAAGTACATGGCCTGACAGTGAACTAAATTAAAAATAGGGTTCTTCTACAATCATTTTTTGGGAATTGCTATTTTCCATTTTATATAATAGTCATTCAGAGCCTTCTCAGCAGTTAACATCCTATTATATTTTATCTCAGAAGAAGAAAATGCAACCCATTATAATTATAAAATTGCAGACCACTTTGTTATTAAATAATTTGTATCCATGCTATAGGGCTGTGATGGTGAACCAATGGCATGTGTGCCAGAGGTGGCATGCAGAGCTCTCTGGGCACACATGCTGTAAGTCAGCTGCTGTCTTTCAGGTTCTAATACTCCAGCGCACACATTCCAGTTTCAGCACTTGCTGCCGAACCATCACTGCTATAGGGAATACCTCTGCTAATTAACAAAAAGGACGTGATTTTAGGCTTGTTTTGTCCAGATGATATTTTACTGCTTATACAGGAATATGCCCTTAAAGTTGTTAGAGAACAATTATATGTGTATTTAACCTCCTTTACTTTTAAAGTCCGTGGGTGGATTGTCTGAATAAATAGTGGCGAGTTCCTCATTGCAACAATTCCTTTCTGCTTCAAAAAAGAGGTAGTAAAATGTTTGATTTTTTTTTTAAACCTGACCCTGTTCCTTGCCCCCAATTTATAGCCAGTCTTCACAAGTCTATATTTGAGAAAATATGCTGCAGGATATTGTAACATCTAAGTTATGTTGCAATCTGACAGGCAAAATTTAATAATATTGGCTCTACTAGATATCTCAACAGCCTTCAGGACCATAAACTATATTATTCTAAACCAGTGTTTTTCAACCAGTGTGCCGTGGCACACTAGTGGGCTGCGAGACATGGTCAGGTGTGCCGCGAAGCTCAGAGAGAAAGAAAGCAAGAGAGAGAGAGAAAAAGAAAGCAAGAGAGAGAAAGAGCGAGAGAGAGAGAAAGGGAACAAGAGAGAAAGAAAGCAAGAGAGAGAGAGAAAGAGAGGGAGGGAAGGAGAGAGAGAGAAAGAGAGGGAGGGAAGGAGAGAGAGAGAAAGACATAGAGGGACGCAGGGAGTGAGAGAGAAAGAGAGCAAAAAAGAGAGGAAGGAAGAGAAAGAAAGAGGGACGGAGAGAGAGAGAAAGAAAGAGGAAGGAAGGGAGAGAAAAAGGGAGGGAGAAAGAAATAGAGCGAAGGGGAGGAAGAGAGAGAGAGAATTTTTTGTCCAAACTTTTTTTAGCCCCCCCCCCCCCCCCTCGCTCCATGTGCCCCAGGGTTTTGTAAATGTAAAAAATGTGCCACGGCTCAAAAAAGGTTGAAAATCACTGTTCTAAACTGCCTGGTTGAGAGAAAATTTATGACACCAATGTATAGGGAACAAGCCTTATTAGAGGATTAATTTCAAAGCTAATTCTAAAGAATCAGTTGCTATGCAAAATTGTGTTTTAATGGATTCTACATTTTATGCATAAGGTTGAATGTGTACATTAATAGATGGAAGTAGTACTTGGAAATCAATGGTCCAATATTATCAGTCTGTGTTTACTTTCTATTAGCTTCCAATTCTGTCATTAAACACAAATCACTTCTTGTAATTCAGAATTAACCAGAATTAATGGTGAAGAATATGGAAAAATTTAAACTGAAACCTAATCATGATAAGAAAAGAGGATCTGGTCAAAATTGTGGAATTGATTTTCAATTTGGACTAAATGAGGTCATTATATTCCTCCAGAAGAATCAGGTTCAGAAAGTGAATGTACTGTACTTTAGGATTCAGTTTAGACATGTGCATTTTGGAACCACTATTTTTTAAAAAAACAGATCTAATATGACAAACTGTATTTATATATTTCTGTGGGATTTTAGGAAATGTATATATATATATATATATATATATATATATATATATATATATATATATACAGAATTGTAGATGAAATTATAAAAGTGCACATAAATATGTTTGAGAGTAAAGTACAATTTCTTTTTAGAATTGCAGTTAGAATTGAATATGTTTTGAATAGATATTTTGACCATGGACTTGACATTTTGGATTGCTTCCTGGACATTTTTTAGGATACTTTACTAGTTTTTTTAAAAAAATTAGATGCTTTAAGGATTGTACTTAATTTAATAAGTCAACTCTTTAAAGCAGCTACACATTTTTTCAGGTTTATATAAACATCTGAAAAAAGTTGTGTTAATGAATAGGAGGGATGTGCTGTGTGTTGCACAAAGTCTGAAGCAATTCATTTTCAAAGTATGTCCTATTTAGGATTACTAATAATGCAAGTTATAAAGTGTATTCATAATAAAATCAGATAAGAAAAGCTTCATCGGTTATCTCTCTAAAATCAAAACAATTACAAATTATGAGATTAAAGATAATGTAAGGGTAGCGATTAATTTTTACAAGTTCTGGGAGTGTTTATGACAGTTAAGATTTGTAAAAATGGTATTTTTATTAATTATTATTAATTGTATTTAATTAATTAAGTTATAATTAATTATCATTATATGTACTTAATACAAAAGTAAACGGCCTATTTAATAATTGATGTTGCTCAATTCTCAATGAATTTCATATTATTTTAACCGTCTGGATTATTCTTATTTAGAATCTAGAATCAAAGGTTTAGATTAGAATGTACTTCAGAGAACATCTAGTTCAACATCTTGTTTGATCAGATTTGCTTATGTGTATCAGATCTGCCTATCCAGCCTGTGTTTCAATACAGATAGTCCTCGACTTATAACCCCAATTGAGCCCATGATTTATGTAGCTAAGTTAAAAAATTCTTAAGTGACTTTTGCCCGAATTTACAACTTTTCCTGCCACATTTGTTAAGTGAATCATTGCATTTGTTTAAGTTAGTAACACAGTTGTTATTAGAATCTGGCTTCACCATTGACTTTGCTTCTCAGAAGTTCGCAAAAGGGGCTCACATGATTCAGGGACACTGTAACTCTCATAGATATCAACCCGTTGCCAAGTATCTGAATTTTGATCACATGACCATGGGGATGCTGCGATGTGAAAAATGTTTGCAAGTCACTTTTTTTTCAATGCCATTGTAACTTTGAATGATTAAACAAACTGTTGTAAGTCAAGGACTACCTGTACTGCCACTAAGGGAGAATACATCACTTTATAAGGCAACCTATTTCACTAGTTGACAGATCTTGTCTTATTACTGATATCTGACCTGAATCTAGTTCCCTATAGTTTATATTAATTGAATTAGGACCACAAGGAATAAGTCTGCTCCTTTCTTTAAATACTGTATCAGCTTTCTAGATATATGAAACCTACTTTTATGGCTTTCTCAGTAATTTCTTCTGGTGGCTAAACACCCTTGATAGTTCTTCATAGGTTACCTTTAGTCTCCACTATTTTGGTAGCTATGAAATTACTCTATTTTGTTTAGAGCACTGGTTCCCAACCTTTTTTGGCCATGCCCCACCTAAGTATCTCTAAAATCCTGATGCCGCTCCCCCCCAAACACATATAATTCTTACTGAAGATGATGTTAGTCCATCATGTTGGAAGAGGACCTTGACTATTCATTACTATTATCATTACTATTCAAAAAGTCAAGTCACACAGGATGCCTAATAGGCCATTAAATTGATTTAAACAAGATTCCAATCCCCCCCCCCCCCATCTGTGGGGCATGGGAACCACTGGTTTAAAGAAAACTTTGGTTCTCAGGACAGGATATGGTATTCCAAATGGTGCCTGTTAAAATCAGACTGAAATAGGGTGATTAATTAAATAGTCTTTTTATTTTAAGCATCTGCATCACACGGTAGGTTCATACTCAATTTACAATATGCAGCCTTTAGCCTTTCTAATCAATTGCTAAAGTTTCTGATAACTACATTTTCTTCATTTGCTATATATTGTTCTCATTTCCTTTAAATATACTTTTTTCTTTTCTACATTTACAACTATAATCCTAAACACAAGGCTGTTTTTGAGACCAATAAAAAAAGATCCCCCTACCCATTTATGATTGAGGGGTTCTTGTTTGAGATAATTTGTAGATATTTTTATGATTGTACATATATCTTTTATTAAAAAGACCTTAAAGTGATATATATTTTATAAACCACCACATTTATATACATTGTATTACAAGAGTTCAGTGTAATAGATGAGGTTAAGTAACTATTCCAGTGTTATTCACTGAGTTTTACACTGAAAGTTGAAAGCTGGGTTTCCATGTCAGTCTGACCTCTAGTCACTTAAATAATTGTTGTTATATATATATTGTGAGCCAGGAACAAATTGTATTTTGTCTCTTTTTATATTTCAGAAGCATAACAGTTTTGCTATTTTTATCTGTGCTTTCGCCCCTACTTCTTAATTGTGATAGCCTATCTTCCTTTTAAGGAAAACATACTTATTTCCCCCCCCCAAATTTTTTTTCTCCTATTTATTTATATTCACAGTAAATCCATAAAGTAGGTTAGGTTGAAAGATTTAATGAGCATTCTATCTTATGTGATTTCCCATGCATTAGTAGGACACTCTTAATAACTGCATCACACCATTTTCCCCTGAATTGAACACATCTGATCTCTTAAATATGTATATTTTAAATCCATTAGTATATTCTAAATTTTGCAGCAATTCCAGTAACATGAGGATTTTATTTAAAATATGTTTATAACATTTAATGTAAAAGGAGAAAAATAAGCAAAATGTTTTTATTTCAAATTACTTGTCATATTAACTGACTACATTTAAATTTTAAAGTGGTAAAAAGTCAAGTTTGTTTTTCTTTGTAGTAAATTGCTGTTTCATGCCATGTCAGCACAACATAATGAATCAGCAACTCTTAACTTCTGCTAGCACTCAACTGGAACATATCTGTTTGTCCATAAAAGGGAAGATGGTTGGAGGTGGGGTTAGATATTCAACTGTCATTTAAGGCTAATGCTTGTTGTTTATTTGAATTTATAAAATGAACATTTTTTTCTCCTTATGAAATTAACGTGCTATGTCTATCTGGGAAGATAAGTTATATCACAAAAATATTTTTAATTTAGACTTTAAAAAGCTGCTGAAATAGGTACTTTTTAATACTAATTTTGCCACTATTGAGTAAGATTTCATGACCAATAGTTACTTGGGTTTTATACAGTTTGATAATGAGAGAACTCCCTGCCCCTGGACAGCAGTGCTAAAAATTCATCAACAGTTAACATCCATTAACTTTTGGACAAACAGAAAGGTAAAAGGTGAATTCCAGTATTAGTATGATCTGGATATCAAGGTTTTATAATTATGTTTATTGAAATGTTAAGTCTTACTTTTCATGAAAGGTTAAAAAACACATTGTGGAATGTTTATGGAAACTTATATATTTTTAAGTATAAGTTGAATAGTTATTTTTTTAAACAGACTATGCTAAGCTTGGTTAAAAAAAAACAAAAAACAAAAGAGTACTCCTATACAGAAGTTCACAGGGTGAAATTGCTGATAATTCTTCAACCTTGGCAGAATATCTGTTTAAGTATTTATATTTCTGAGTTTGTATGATTTATTATTTATTTGTGCATTTCCTTCTCTGAATAAATCCATGGGGAGGGTCTAGGTGTTTTATGGACACTTTCATTGTGTTTATAATTTTGAATGCTGACATCAAGCAATCAATCTCTTATTAATTGATTATTTGATTTTCATACTGTATGATTGGGATTTTCTTCTGAACTGAATGATTCATGGTGAATATATAATAATCTGGCAATGCAACGTGCTTGTTCAGAAAGGAAAGTTAATATTGAAGCTTTCCAGTGGTAGGCAAAATGTATAATAATAATAATAATAATAATAATAATAATAATAATAATAATAAAATGAGCTGCAACGACTCTGGCATAAGCCAGTGAAAGTGGTCCCAGTGGTACTTGGCACACTGGGTGCAGTACCAAAGGATCTCAGCGGACATTTGAAAACCATCGGAATTGACAAAATCTCCATCTGCCAATTGCAAAAGGCCGCTTTATTGGGATCGGCAAACATAATTCGCCGCTACATCACACAGTCCTAGGTGCTTGGGAAGCGCCCGACTGGTGATGAAATATGAAATCCAGCATAGTGATCTCGTTTGCTGTGTTGTACTGACATAATATCAAATTTATATGGCCAGCCAAAGAAGTGACTCTGGCCAGTGGGCAGCATACAACAATGAAGCAAAGCAATAAATATCAAGCAGTTATTAAAAATATAAAAAAAATCAAGATATTAAAAAAAATAAAGGCACAGAACAGAGTAAATATTAACTGCAGTGATGGAATCATCTTCATGTTACTTATGGCATGGGGACTCCTGATGATCTATCCAGGTCTTGAGGGAATTCCAAAACATTAATAGGGATGGGGTTAATCTCACTTTTGAATGTTCCATTAGCCAGTGCCATGATAGACCTGTCCCTGGAGCTCACCAAGTGTAAGTTCCTAATCAGTGCAATCTACAGCATGCCCTCTCTGTCAGAACTAATGGGATGAGCAACTATAATTGAAGAAAGGCAATCCTTCTGATAATCTGTCATGAAGAGCTTTAAAGATTAAAACCAGCATTTTGAACAGGAATAAGAAGCAAACTGGGAACCAGTGCATGTTACACAGCAAAGGTATGGCATGTGCTGTTTTGGAGGTGCACATAACTCCTATAGCTGCATTCTCCGTACTGAAGGAGCGGGTCCAGCAGTCACATGGGTTGCTCATGTCCAATCCGGTGGAACTGAGCCTAGTGTTAAAAAAGCTTGCCGGATCCGCCCCTTCCCCAGAATTCGCTCAGTTCGCATATCCTGCGGTTGTATTGTGATAGCTCGTTCAACATTCTAACACCTTCCCTTCGATCTTTTCCTTCAAAAGTAGTAAGAATTGTTTTACCATTATTATTTACTTGCACTATAGCGCCAGCCGTTTGTGGCTCGGCTTTTTTCCTTTGGAGAAGTTGCGGTTTCGTTTTCCCCCGGCGGTTTTGCCGTGTACGATCCCCGCTGCCGCTTGTGGATTCCTCTAATCCTTTGGCCTGGAGGTCTTGGTGCAAGTATTGATTTATTGATTTATTGATTCATTATTGTATATTATTAAAGGGCTTAAGAAATACCTCCTGCGGAGTGAGACGTCTTGCTAGTCTCCTGGACTTAGTCGATCGCTTCCCCTTTAAGAAATATTACGGAGCGATTTTTCGGCGCGAAGGCCTTCGCGCCCTTTTTAAATTTAGGCCTCTCGTGTTGGCCTCCTGCCAGCCGCGTAGGCCTCAGTCCACCGCGTGGATCCCGGAGCGGGCCTTGGGACGCCCAGGCTTAATTCTCCACCGGCTAAGCCTCCAACCAGAGTGCCTTGGTTTACTTAATTATAAAGTTTAGGGAGGCTGGCCCCGCTGGATTTGGGGACACGAACTCTGGGTTTGCCCAGATTGCCCTCAAGTCTCAGCAGCTTCGAGGCCTCGAAGCAGGATCCATTCCTCTTGGGAAGTCCTTGAAATTCTTCTCCTTAATTATTCAGTTATTGGCTCAGCCTTGTCTTCTGTTAATTGTCAGACTATGGCTACTTTTCCCAAGAGAGGCACAACTAAAGGTCCCAGAGAGGCCAGGCCTACAGGCGATGAGATTACTAGTATCCCCCAGGCCTCTTCCTCCTCTTCTCCAGGGGCCCGCCCCTCGACCAAGGTCACCAGGGCCGAGAAGAGAAGGGACCTAGCCCTACAAAGAATCCATGACAAATCAGCAAAACGTTTGAAAGTACAGGCCCAAGTACTCAGTAGTCAAGACCCCCCAGAGGCTTCTAGTCTACCTCCTTCTGGGGTCCCTGTGTTATCTCTGGATGAGCCTAACCTAGACAGACCCCAACCTAACCTATGGGGCATAGGTCCAGGGGAACCAGATATTATTGAAGATTCCCCCCAGCCAGGAACCTCCCAGGCCTTTAGGGATTCTTCTGCCATTCCTGCTGATATTTCTACTTTACCTCCTGAGTTCCAATCTATTTTTGCTGTGTTGTCCAAGGCCATTGATGCCAAACTCTCCACCATCAATGAGCTTCCCTTACCTCCTCCTCCTCCTCGTCCCTCCCGCCCCTTGGGTTCTTCCCCAGCGGTTAGAGCTCCTATTCAGGATGATTCAGATTCCTCTCAGGACGAATATGAGGATATGGAGGATGATGAGGATCCCTTTCAAGGCCTCTCAGATGATGAGGAATCCCAAATAAAGGTTCCTTCTCCAATTACTATTTTTCCTTCTCAATTATTCAAATCTCTCCTCCTCAAAGCTAGAATTTCTACGGGATTAGCGGCCCAGGAGAAACAAGCCTCCACTTCCACTGATCCCCCGGAGGAGAATTTACCTTACTTCACAGAGGAACAGGAGGATAACGAGGTAATTCCTATGCCTAAATTGTTTAAAGATGCTTTACTCAAACAGTGGGATTTCCCAGCCTCTGGCCTTAATCCCTCCACCAAGGACAGAAAGTTGTACAAACTTTCCTCTTCCTATGAAGAGCTTCTATCTTTTCCCAAACCGGATGAACCTGTCAAGATCCTTCACTCGGCAGCGGCTGTGCCAGGCGAAGCGGAGGAAGTCCTCCGCCCAGAGGACAAGCGGATTGAACAAATGCTCAAAAGAGGATTCACCGCAGATTCCTGGGCCATTAAAAGTTCTGCAGCAGCTTCCTTTTTCTCCAGAGCCATGCTGCTGTGGCTTCGTCAACTTCAACAGCATATTCCTCCCGATGACTTGAGAGGTCAACAAGACTTCAACAAGGTCTTTGCAGCTGCCCAGTACGTGGCTGATGCCACCTTGCATTCTACTAGATTTTCTGCTAAGTCTATTGCAGCTTCTACAACGGCAAGAAGACTCCTATGGATTCGCCCTTGGCAAGCGGGAGTACGCCAGAAGTGGCAGTTATCCCAGGGACCCTTAAAGCGCGACCTTCTTTTCGGTGATCTTCTGGATCCACTCCTCACGGAAACCACGGACAAGAAGAAAGTTTTGGGTCCAACCACAAAAAAGGCTACCAAAACGCAGTCCTTTCGTCGCCCAGGGCGCCAGCAAGATCAAGCGGCTTCCTATCAGAGATCTCCAGGTCAGTATTCCCCCCGCTTTCGTTCCCAAGGTAGGAACTCCAGGGGCAGAGGTTTTCGCTTCCCAAGGGGAGCGTCCTCTAACAGGGCTTCAAAAAAACCTAGATGGTAATCTTTCCTCAATTCCCATAGGGGGTCGCCTAGCCCATTTCGCCTCTAATTGGCGTCTCACCTCCAAGGACCCCTGGGTCATTGACACTGTTCAAACAGGCCTTCTTTTAGAATTTATTTCTCCTCCCCCGAAACGTTTTATTTCCTGCCCTTCTCCCAGGTCCTCCTCAGATTGTAACCGTATGGAGGAGGCCATTTCTCATTTATTGTCCATCAGAGCCATTCAACCGGTTCCTTCCGGTCAGAAGGGCCTAGGTTTTTACTCCATCCTATTTATGGTTCCAAAGTCCTCCGGAGGTTGGAGAGCTATTTTGGATTTAAAGAAGCTAAACCTATTCATCAAATATAGGAAGTTTAAGATGCACTCCTTATCTTCTATTTTGGCCGCCATCCACACGGGAGATTTCATGGTCTCCTTAGACCTCACTGAGGCCTACCTCCACATTCCTATAGCCAAATGCCACAGAAAATTTTTACGTTTTTCCTTTCAAGGCAGGCATTTCCAGTATAGGGCGATGCCATTTGGCCTTTCCTCGGCCCCTCGGGTCTTTACAAAGCTCTTGGGGTCCCTGGCGGCCTATATCCGGGCGTCTCCCATCCACATTTTATGTTATCTTGATGATATTTTGATTCATGGGAACTCCCTAGAGAAAGTGAAAACAGACCTTTCTGTCACCATGTCAGTCCTTCAGGACCATGGATTTTCCATCAACTTTGATAAAAGTCATCTCCAACCTTCCACATCCATCTTACACCTGGGATCCATTATTAATTCAGAATCCTCCCAGGTTTTTCTCTCTCCCGAGAGAAAACTCAGTATAGGGGAGTTAATTTCTAACATTTTATCTAATTCTTCAGTATCCATAGTAACTCTGTCATCCCTTTTGGGGAAGATGGTGTCATGCATAGGCATCATTCCCTGGGCTCGCCTTCATGCTAGGGAACTCCAGTGGCTCCTATTACCCTTTCAGAGATCGGGGCACAGCAACTCAAATCGTCGCATTGTCATCCCACCAAGTGTTCGCAGATCCTTCAAGTGGTGGAAGTCTCCGGCCATGGACAAAGGATCCCCGTTCAGGTGCCCGGATCAATTTGTCATCACCACAGATGCCAGTCTATCGGGATGGGGCGCCCACGCCCAGGGGATGATAGCCCAGGGCACGTGGTCCCCGGAGGAAGCTTCCAGGCCAATCAATTGGCTAGAGTTAAGAGCCGTTTCCCTGGCTCTGAAGCATTTCTCTCCTCGCATTCCCAACCGGCACGTTCTCATTCTCACCGACAACATTGCCACAAAAAGCCATATCTGCAGACAGGGGGGCACGAGATCCAAGGCCCTCATGAGGGAGGCCCTCAAGTTAGGCCTTTGGGCGGAAAAACATCTTCGGTCGCTCCTAGCCGACCACATCTCGGGGAGCCTCAACGTCCAGGCGGATTGGCTATCTCGAGCAACGATAGACCCAGGAGAGTGGAACCTCCATCAAGACCTGTTCCATCAAATCAGCCTCAGATTCGGCCTACCAATCCTGGATCTCTTCGCGACCAATGCGAACGCCCAACTCCCTCGCTTCTTTTCCAGATTTCCATCCCCGGGAGCGGAAGCAATCAATGCCCTCCGGAGTCCATGGCCTCCAGGCCTACTCTACGCATTTCCTCCAATTCCAATTCTCCCGGACGTGATTCACAAGGTCCTCACCGAGAGGGCCCGAGTAATCTTAATCGCCCCTCATTGGCCCCGCCGGCCCTGGTTCGCGGATCTCCAACAGCTGTCCGTCCAGGACCCTTGGCGACTCCCCGTTTCGGGGGATATGCTGCGGCAGGGGGCCTCATTCCATCCAGACCCGGAGTGGTTCCATCTCACCGCCTGGCTGTTATCAGGAGAGACTTAGAACTGCGTGGTCATGACCCCGATTCAGTGGAGGTCATTTTAAAGGCCAGAAGGGGTTCGACCAATCGAATCTACGACCACACGTGGTCCAAGTTTCACCAGTGGTGTCTACAGGAAGGTCTCTCTCCTCTGTGCATCCCCATACACAGAATCATTTCCTTCCTTATGCAAGGCTTCCATAAAGGACTTTCCAACAGCACCCTCCGGCGTCATCTGGCAGCCATTTCATCTGTCCTAGGGGGTCCCCGCAGACAGCCTCTCCGATCCTTCCCTGAAGTTCAGGAATTCCTCAAGGGCATAGCCAACCTCAGACCTTCCAAGGTCCACAGGTATCCATCCTGGGATTTGCCACGGGTTCTCCATTCCCTCACGCAGGCACCATACGAACCCCTAAAATCGGCGTCCCTCAGGTACCTATCCTTTAAGGTAGCATTCCTGGTGGCTATTACCTCTGCACGACGCATTTCGGAGTTGGCTGCCCTCTCAATCAGGCAGGACCTTTGTCAATTTCATCAGGACAAGGTAGTCTTGCGACTGGACCCCACCTTCTTACCCAAGGTCAGTTCCATGTTCCACAGAACTCAGGATATTGTCCTACCATCCTTCTGCCTCCAACGAGACCATCCCTTGGCAATTAGATGGCACACCCTGGATCTTATTAGAGCGCTGAGAATCTATATCCAACGCACTGGACCCTTTCGGAGGTCAGAAGCACTGTTTATAGCCTATCACCCCAGAGTCATGGGGGCCAAAGTGTCTTCTACAGTAATAGGCCGTTGGATCAGAGGGACTATATCTAAGGCCTATGAATCGGCCTCCCTCTCAGTCCCAAGGAACATCACAGCGCATTCCACCAGGAGCGCAGCCACCTCGGCCGCTTGGGCGACTCAAGCCCCGTTGGAGGAGGTCTGCAAAGCAGCCACTTGGGCCTCGCCAAATTCCTTCATCAGGCACTACAAGATTGATGCTTACGCTTCAGCGGACGCTGCCTTCGGCAGAAGGGTACTCCAATCCGTTATCTCACACGATAGCAATCTAATCCCTCCCTAGGGACCATCTATTGGGTATGTCCCATGTGACTGCTGGACCCGCTCCTTCAGTACGGAGAATAGGCGTTGATTGCTTACCTGAACGCCTCTTCTCGTACGGTGAGCGGGTACAGCAGTCACTTCCCGCCCATGTATGTGTCTTCTTTACCTTTTATAATCCTTTTCCTCTAACAATAAGAGTTGAACACTACAGAGCTTCACAGCTGAGCCTAGTCTATGGATTCGCGAATTCTGGGGAAGGGGCGGATCTGGCAAGCTTTTTTAACACTAGGCTCAGTTCCACCGGATTGGACATGAGCAACCCATGTGACTGCTGTACCCGCTCACCGTACGAGAAGAGGCGTTCAGGTAAGCAATCAACGCCTATTTTATACTTCTTGAAGCTTCCAGATACTCCTAAAAGACAGATCCATCTGTATTACAATCGTCCTACCTAGATATGATTATGACATAAGCGATTGTGAATATAGCATCTCGGGTGCAAGTGGCACACAAAGGAAGTGTAAAAGGTCCTCCTAACCATAAGTACCACCTGGTCTTTCAGCAAAAGTTGTGAGTTAAGCTCCAGAAGCCCGAGATTTTGCATTGACTATGTCTGGGCAGTGCAACCCCATACAACACCATAGATGATATAATCCTAGAACCATCAGCCTGCAAAACCCAAAGGCATTCAGTTTTGCGGTGTTCAGCTGAAGTCTTGTTCCCCATCCATAGCCTCACAGCTCCAGTCACTGTGGCAAGACATTAATAGAATTGCTTAATTTGTCATATAATTGGTTATTATCAGTGTACCAATATCCCATGGCGATGGATGAACTTACTCAACAGTCTCAAGTAACATTAAATAGGAGAGAGCACCAAATCGTGCAGCATTGCACATGGGGGTTGAGAGTGGAATATCTCCTTCCCAATCACCACCAATTGCAGTCAACTTCAGAGGAGGATAAATCAGTACAACACCTGTCTCCCATCTCCAATCCTCTGAGCCAATTCAGCAGGATACCATTGCTTGATGTTATCAAAAGCCAAGAAGTCAAGTAGTTTCGCAACTCCCATCCTACTCTTGTCAGGGGTCATCTAAAATTTATCTGGTGTTTGGAATTTTCTTAACCTCAATAATGATAACTGTAAGATCTCATATTTTTCTGAATTCTTCTTAGCCTTCTCTTTCATTTATTAATTTAGTAGAAGCAGTATAAAAATACAGTACAGAAAACATCAAATCACCTGAGAATATGTGATTTAGCAAAGCATTCAGGATTGTTTCTTTTTTGCATCTTAGAGACTTTGAATATTTAGTTTAAAGCAAGATTTGGGACAGGTTTTAGATTTTGCAATACAGTTACCTTTCATAATGGTAACAATGAGTGATAAGATTTGGAGTACAATGTCATCTGGAGGAACGTAAGATCCATCTGATAATAAGTGTGAAGGTTGCAGTGCTGCAAGTTGTGGCTGCATTGTGACAGAACAAAATTCAAAACATTGAACTTGTTCTGTTTTATCAGAACAAACCTTTAAACACTTCAGAGATTCTGGGCAGTGAAATTCCAATCTAACTTGTTTTTAATCTTAGTGTTATGGTTATAAATCCATACTACTGATACCACCTATTGCAGAAAAATTGGTGAAAGGTCAGTTAACAAGAAAAACACACTCAGTCACATAAATCCTAAGCAACACTGATAAAATAGAGAACTCTAGTCTCAGACATGGAACCTAGTTCAATTTATTTATATTTTTGTATCACTGAATGACACAGAATCACAGTGGTTCACACTATATTATATTTTCGTTCTTCATTTATTCAGATGTTTAAAAACGGAGCCTGTTTTCAGATGACTCTCATCTCCCAAATGATTTTTCTTTCCATTTCTATGGTATAGGATTTCTTTTGATGTTTATGGTAATTGCTATGCCGGCTGGGAAAAGGAATCCATGAATGAATAGCATGGATAGTAAAACAGCATGCAACCCACTCCCACTGGGGGCCAGATTATTAAAAGCTTACAAACATGTACTGACTAGTGTTCTTTCCATAGGTACTGAGCCCAGTTAAACTAACACAAATTGTATTGTTAAGTTTTAAAATGCATCCCGAAACTCAACATCAACAAGAAGCAAATGCATACCCCACATGCCAAATTTCTCATCAAACCAACCATTTCAGTATAAAATATTTGCAAATAGTCATACATGGGAGTGAAATCGAGCAGGTTCTGACAGGTTCTGGAGAACCGGTAGCGGAAATTTTGAGTAGTTCAGAGAACCGGCAAATACCACCTCTGGCTAGCACCAGAATGAGGTGGGAATAGAGATTTTGCAATATCCTTCCCCCAGGAGTGGGGAGGAAATGGGGATTTTGTAGTACCCTTCCCCTGGAGTAGGGTGGGGATGGAGGTTTTGCAGTATCCTTCCCCTGCCATGCCCACCAATCCACGCCCACAGAACTGGTAATTTAAAAAATGGCTTTCACCACTGGCCATATAGTATAATAATCAGAATGTCAAGTAGGAGAATAAATTTGGGGTTTTTAAAGCTTATTTGTCCATATATTTAAGAGAGGTCATTCTGCTGCTCTCCCCATTTTTTTCTTTGACAAACCAGTTTGTAACATCATGTTGCAGTTCCACTTGCACAATTTGTTCTACATCAGCAACGTTTATTTATCTAGAATGATGCAGAAGGAAAAAGTGGTTTAACTTGCCTATAAATTGAAATATGTCTTTATAATTCATGTGAAGAAAAGGCAAGTGCAATTTTTTTCTTGATGGGAAAAACACTAGTTATTCCTTTACTGTGTTTGAAAGAACAGGAAAGAAAATGATTGGGTATGGCTTTTGTATGGATCTTCACTGGAAAATAGAGCAAAAATGCTCTCCCTGTATCTGGCATTTAGATAGTTTATTGACAGATTTGTGCCTCACTGATCTTCATTTATATTTAGAGAGTTCTATCAAGTGGTGCAATTCCTGATTAGGTTCTGCAATTCTGTCTGACGATATCTGTTCATGATGAATAGATGGAAGAAAATACATTAAATGGCTTACTGTTGTTTCATTTAA